>NW_009731004.1:0-29730 GCF_000703405.1 Apaloderma vittatum
CTGGGTTTTAGCTAAACCCAGGACAAGCTTTTATGTAGAGTTTAAAGAGGACATTCAAATTGCTTAAAATGCAAAAAAAAATCAACTCCTTGCTTAAAATGGAGAGCTGTACTATGCAATCTGCAGTGCAGTGCACTCATTCTTTCCTTGTTCCATTTGATTAATGAAAGCAATGCATTTTCTCTCCTCTGCCAGCAATTAATACGTCTCTGCACTTCTTTGTTTTTGGTGGCAGATTGCTGGAGGAGAAATTCCACAGTAAATTGTTTTTGATATCAAGATTTAAATAGGCTTTGCCAGCCTGCTTGGTCTGTGAAAAATACTTCTCATCCTCCCATAGTGTGTAGCTTTGACTATGTCTACTCTGTGTCTCTATTAAAGAGAAGGGGAGCTTAGTAGAGCCCCTTTCAAAGCTGGCTTCCGTCGCTATAGCTGATAGTATGATGTGATAGAGAGCAGCTTGGCAGCTCGGCTGCTACTTCCTTCCCCATGTTTGCAAGGGTCGGCGTGTGAGGGTAGCAGGCAGAGACAGAGCTGTGGTTATGTACTGGCCTGGTAACAGCAATTTGTTCTTCCAGGTACATGGCTTGAGTTAAAGCACTCATGGGTGTTTGGTTGGGGAGGTAATACTTCAAAGCCATTGCTGTTAGTGACAGACAAAAGTCGCTTCATGAATTCTTCTTGGGGAAGTACTGCCTCCAGGGTACTGATGAGATGTAATTCAGATCACCTGTACCTTGGTGGTGAGGCAGGGTCTGTTTTCAAATAGATTTTTGGACTACTGTCTACGCAAGTGATTGTGATCTTGGACACAAAAATGCGACCACCCATTCATTCCCACTGCTATAGCTGTCTCTGAAGGACTTCTGGCCAGAGCTGAATCTTGCAGATATCCCTGGGCACAGTCTGGAGTTCAAGGAGCAACGGGCAGTTCACATGCAGCTGACCTCTTTTGGAGGATAAGAGAGTTTAATAATACAGATGGGGACTGCTGTGCACATGTTGGTCTCCATGCCACAGAAAGGTACATTCAAGGCAAATTCATTTTACTCTAATATATTTTACAGAACATTTTTCTTTAGTGGGCTTATAAGGAATTGTTTTCAATTCCCTGTTTTTTACTGGTGGTAAACTCAACTGGTGGTTGATTTCTGCTTGTACATTAAGATTAACTATGAATACATTTCTGGTTGTGTTTGCTTTCACTTAAAAGTTGGGAAATGCATAAGTGAAGCCTGTGCAGATATAAAACTGGTGGCAGTTTGCCAGTGTAGCCTTTGATGTTGCCAAGCATGAGACCTATGTATAAGATAATAGAGCTTTCCTGCTATATACGTGATCAAACCCCCATGTGCATGTTTTATTCCTTATCTTAAAAGCAATGTTTTACATTTCAGCCTCCAAAATAAAAATGTAACACCCTGCCTTATGTATAACCTTCAAGATAGAGTTAAAACAGAAATGTGTTATTTTAGCAGGGCCACTGAGATCATAGCCTGCAAAAGTCCTCTTTCCACTTGACTGTGAGCTCCACCTTTTAAACAAACACTTTGTCCTGGTTTCAAATTGAATTTTTCACTACACAAGTCCCATTAATTAAACTGCAAGAGTAGCTTCAGTCAGTGACTTGTTCTTTCCCCTGCAGCTCCTGGTGTGGGGATCGTTCCACTCGTAGCTGGCTGAGGAGAAATCTATATGATAGAAAGGACAGCTCAGCACCCAAACCCAGTCGTCACTAAGAGGTGCTTAAAATAGCTTGAAAAATAGTTGGTTTCTCCTCATTGTCTCCTTTCCTTCCAGTCACATTTTTGCCAGCTAATTTTTGCCCGAGAACCCAAAACTCAGGCACAGTGTGACACTCCCCTGGCTTCCTCCTTGCCTTTACACAGGCCTTTTACCCCCAGCTGTTGCTGATGCTGCCAGCTCTGTTCAATTAACCTCAACAGGAATGCAGTCATCCCTCTGCGGTTAATCCTGTTCAAGATTAATGAACTGTGCTTTAAACCAAGGGAACTGCTAGTAAAACTGAGGTGTAATTTCATTAGAAAATTGTATACTGCTAATTAGTGACGAAGGTCACTTTAGGACTTGGCAGAATTGAGTTTAACTAGAGAAAAAAAATCCACGGAGCAAGTATGTGAAGTTTACTACTTTCTCTCCATTCTCTCTGTGGGCACCTTTTGTCACCAAAATTCCTGGTTTTTCTCACCTTCCCATCAGGTCACCACCACGACATGTCATGAGAAGTGTCCAGTAGAGGTAGCAGTAAAATGAGGCCACTTGTGAAACCACTTGGGTTTTTATCCTTTGTTTTTGAGTGATAAACACCATGTATAATACGATTTATTTAAGTGTTAAAAAAACCAGGGACTGGTCAAAATACTGAGGTCAGTGCTTTCTCCAGCTACATCAAGAAACATCCAAGAAAATTCCTGGTGTTTGGCATTCTTACTGGTCCTGGGAAAGTTTGCAGTCCCTCAGTTTCTCAGCAGTGCTTGTTCTGTACATTTGAGCAAATTCTTGGGCAATATCGTAGATACGTTGAGTCTTTCACTTTCTGAATATCAATTGCAATCACGACAGACACCTAGGCAAAGCAAAGTAACAAGGAACTTTAGCAAGAAATTGACTGTCAAACCAGGGCAGTGACAGGGGAAGGGAGATAAAACAGGTGAATAATTGCTGTTTAAAAGACAACGTTAGAAAAAGCGGCTCATCAAAAATTTTCAAATTCTGTTCCTCTTTGGTCATATGCGGTTTTGTTTTATTACTTCATAGCTCTTGACTCTGCCATTGTAGCATACTAATTAGTATGCATCCTGTAAAAGATCAGGTGAATGACATGATTTCCACTATTCCATGCCGGTTCATGGAGCTCTTGTCATAAAGTAATGAATTACACAACTGTCATTCAGTTATTTTGATCTTTTATACAAAAAAAAAATTATGTACAGTACTTAACTCTCTAAATCAATCTTTGTGATTATTTTTTTCTTAAAAAAATTACATGAGTCCTTCTAAGTTCTAAAAATATACTTCTGAGTCTCCACGTAAATCATATCAGCTCTGGGAAGGATATATCTGTAAAAAAATTGATTGAATTCCAGTCTTGTGACTGTAATTTTCATAATATGGTACTGAAATAATTTTCTTTACAATATATTGTAATGGACCAAATATCCGCCAGCCATAGTATACACAAATTTGTGTTCTGCACATATAAAGGAGGAGGAGATGATACATTTGAGTCGAAGTAGTTTTTTTAAGCATCAGATCCAGCCAGTGTGTTAGCACACATGCTTATGTTTTAACATATGGGTACAGAAAGTCAGCCAAGCACAAAAGAAGTCAGTCACAGTTATTTTTGGAATGATACTTTGATTTTGATACTAATCCACTGTTATATTTATAGATTCAAAAGAAATTACATCTTATCTTCAGCTGCAATTACCACAGAGGACACAGAACATGGGACTTCTAAAGCAGTCCAAGGAAACAGATGACCTGGTTCTTAGTAGGAAGGAAAATAATACACTGGGACTCTTTTGAACGCACCAGTATCATGCACAAGGGAGAATTCTGTTACTTGATGTGGGCTTGTTATAAGCAGGCCAGCTGACAACATATTTGCAATACTAAGAGGTCTTACAGTATAGTCAAATATTTCATATCAAGTTCTGTTTGTCATGAGAAAGAATGTGCTTTCTACTTTTTGGGATGGGGTTATCTGGGTAATTTTGGTTTTTTTTGCAGGACAGTGTTATTGGCCAAATGCTCAATCCATTTATGTCAAGGGCAAAGTCTGATTTAAATGAGACCAGAATGCATGAGTATGTGCTAAATCAGATATTTTTAAATGCGTGCCACTTGAGATTGCAGAATAAAAAACACACTCATAAATAGTTCTGATTTGTTTGAAGTCAGAGCACTTTTCTTTCTGTGTGTCTATTTATAGTTTCAGGATAAGAAATTTTTATGCTTAGTAGAAGGAACTGATGAGTGAGACTTTCACATACTCAGAAGAAAAACATGAGTTGTAATTTTCTGTTTTGTCAGTCTGAATTAAATTCATGAGTCTTATAGTTGGGATATAAAATTAATCCTGCTTACTTAGAAGGAACTTAATCAGACACTTGCAGTTTTCCACTTGAACTGTGGTATCCAAAGGAGTCCATTCTCATAAAATGATTATCATCTGGCTTTGTCTTCCTGTTAAAATATATCTTGGATTTTGCCAATATCCAAGATTAGATTTTACTGTAATCTTTTGGTATTTATAATTTTTATTTTGTTGCTATATTAACAAGAAGAACACAAATGGATTATTGTGAATCCTGAAGTGTTCCCTTTTTTGTTGCTCGAGTCCAGTTCCATACAATATTAGTAATCAGCTTCTATGCCAAAGCCAAGCAGTGACAGTTGCAATAATGAATATTTGCTACAGGCCACTAGTATGAAAATAGCACAGTGCTGCAAGCCTGCGTCACCAGAAACAAATCTTTCATTTGACTGTGACTGAATTTCCAGCTCGATTTTTAGATCATTTATTACTGAAATAGTTCTTAAAGCAGTGTCATAATATAACATTAAGAAGTGCTGATTCAGCCTTCAAGGCATCAATTCAAATGCCTTCCTACTCAGTTTTGGTGTTATGTTTGGGGTTTTTTTAATGCCTTGTACCCTGTATCTAGGGCACTGACTTGTGTACAGGCAGTAACACTGTCTTATGTTCAAAGAGACACAAGCTGGTTAGGGTAGAAGTTCTGGTGAGAAGAGAATTTGAATTCCCTCTTTGTAAGCCTGTCTGACAACTTTTAGAATGTTTTCTCCTTAATTCCTGCAGATGATTATAAAGTTTATACGAGGAAGAGCAGCTTTGCGTCTTAGTACGTCATGGCTTTTACATGGTGAACATGGATGGTTTTCTTGTATATGTTTTGATGTCATTAATGCATTTGCGTTAGTGGAACGTATGATGTATAGCACACTTTATGAAAGAGCAGAATATATGCACTGAACTTTCATAGAATGTTCTTATAGTTGAAGAATATGCTGATGACATTTGCCATTTTTAGTTTATTTTTTATATACAATGCTGCTCTCATATATGCATAAAAAAATACCCTCAAAAGGACTAATATAATTGGTTATATTTTCTTCTCAATTTAAAATAATTACACAGTGAAACATTATATCAACATAATGTAGGAAGTCAGGTATTTGATGCAGAATATAATCTGCAGTTATTTTAATTTTTTTTTTAATTGCCTCAGTTTTTCCTACAGAAATGAAAGAAATGAGGATCTATATTTTGCTTAGGGCAAATTACTGACCCTTGCACTGCAAAACTGGTAATAGTGGTTGATTTACACATCTAATTTCCTGCAAGATTAGAACAAGTACCAACCTTGCTATCAATCCTGAGAGAACATTAATGTCGTCTTCTTACCTTCCCTCTCCCTGTTGCCATCTGCCCTCTGCCTTCCTTTTCATCAGGAAAGTACATTGGCCAGACAGCAGTGTACCACGTTGGAGAAACTGAAGTTTTAGGAACAGTGTGATGTACTTCTCAGAGTAGGGGTAAATAATTTCACTGCAACTTTAAATGAAGGAAGGCCGACATCACAGAATCACAGAATTGTTGAGGCTGGAAAAGACTTCTGAGATCGTCAAGTCCAGCCTATGTCCCATTGACACAGAATTTTTGGAATGGGAAAGGAGTGACAGGTTAAATGTATAAATTTGTGAACAGATCTACAAACAGTTCATTTACTCATCAGTTTCCCCAGAAAAAGGATTATTAGTTCAAATGAGAGTTTTTCTTTAGAAACATTGTTGTTGGTCTGTAAAAAATGATAAATAAGAACAGAATGTTCAGCAAGGTAAGACCATTCCTTCTGCACCAGTATTTGACATCCCCAGCACTGTCAGGATGTAAGTACCTCCAGACTCACTCTCAGGAAAAAGCCCAAAGTTTATTAGACCTTGAGTGTGACTTTTTTTTTTGCTACACGCATTAATATCTGGCGATATATAGGGTATTCACATGACATGCTTTCTTTGAATTATGAATAATAATTTTGAAAAAATATCTGGGAAAATATGTAGACACATTACAAAATATACAATGTATAGAAATTAATAGGGCTTGGAGGGTCCTATCCCCACCAAGTGAGAAGGGATCACACCTGTGTTGCTTCTGCAGATATTTATTCAGGCAGTTTCAACTCCTTCAGTAGGCAATATTTCTGAATTTCTGTAGGTAGGATATTCTCAGGTTTTAGAAGCTTTAATATTAGAAAGAATTTTCTGATGTCTAATATGTCTCTCTAGATGTAATCCAATAGTCCTTGTCCTGTTAGGAGGGATCGGGAGAAGAGTTTATTCTCTTATCTTTAGCTACCTTCTATAGATATAAAAAGTGTTGCTGGTGTCTACCCTTCATCTTCCATGTTCACAGTCCATGTTTTCTAAATCTCTAATTTGTTTTGGCTTCTTTCTTCACAATCCCTCTATGTTGGCTTGCATTTGTATTGCTGCTGGAATAACAACAAAGCAGTAATTGTTTACTTTTGATGTTGCAGTCTCTAGGCTGGACACAGGGGCTCCAGTGCTAATTAGAGGATAAAAAACCATAAATCTTCTACTTTGCACTTTCAATATGGTGAGGTCCTGTTTCATAGCACAATGATATAAGAGATCTATATTCACCTTGTTATCTGCTTTTTCTGAAATACAAGTAAACAAATAACCCAAAATCAAACAACAACAAAGAAAAACTTTACGAAAGAGCAGTAGTGAGGCTGTTTTTCTTCATCATGTTGTAATAGATCAGATTAATCCTACAGAGTGTGGATTCCTGCAATTGTCTTTACTGAAGAACATCTAATTTTCTAGACTATTTCTCCAGTGCATTAAAATTGTTTGGAATCATGTCTCTCAGTGTTTTTGCACTTGCTCCCAATATACTATTATCTGACAAGTTTTTAGATGTGTTCTTCACTTATGAAGTTGTTGAACAGTATTAGTCTGAAACACACCTCTGCTGCCTCACTTAGTTGGGTCCCTCCTGCATCACAACACTACTGAGATCTATAAGCAAAAGAACTGTAATTTTGCCTATTCTAATAGATGGCAATGAATAAAGCATAGTACAGGTAGAGCACCGCTGATACCAAGGGATGCATGAAACCAAAATGAGATGACTATGTTGGAGAGTACACAATTCCAGAAATATATCAGTAAACTAATTAAAGTTTCTTATGGGGAAAGCTGCTATTCAGTAGGCTTGATATGACAAAATAAAACACTGCAAAGGCAGAACAGCTCCTCTCCCTTTTTACCTTCTCCTGCCCCTTGCTTGCCATCCTCTTCACTGACTCAGTGCTGCATCCTACTGTCCTCTACCCTGCTAAGTACTTAACTACTAAACAACACTGCCATATCCAAATGTCATTTATATATATTCAAACCACAATATGATTGTGTATTTTCTCTCTCTTGGAGTAGAAAACTACAGAAAAGGCTCAAGTTCTCAGGTACTGCACTAGGTTTCCAAATAGATTTAGGTGTATAACATTCTCACAGTTTTTCCAAACATACCACTGATATACAGAACAGAAATCTTTTTAGTGTTTGTGTAGTTTTCAGACATAGAGTGTTGTGTATTTAATTATTATTAGTAGTATGTATTGTTAGTGTTCAATAATGGATAATAATAATGCATGAATAAATGTATACTGTATATCAATACTTAATTCATTTAATATTAATTTTGGTTAGTAACATGTGAGGCATTGATTTAACACTTTATTTTATTAGATATTAGAACATACAGTTATTTTCATTTTAGTTCTAACAGTGCAGAATCTTAAAACTTTAGCTGGGCTTGGCTACTCAGCGTTAGTACGGAAGTTCTTTCATCTGAAGTGCTGCATATAAGTTTTTACTTCCTATTGTACACATTTTTTCATGACCCCTTTTAGTGTGTTGTCCTTTCAGTTGTATAGAACAGTCTTAATGACCTTCATTTTTGGTTTATGAATTCTATGTTTAATGGGTTTTAGCAAAATGCAGAAGACAGAATTTTGATACCTGTGCATACTGTATTTTGTAACCACACAAAATACAAAGATTAAGGTCAGATTTAGTTCATTACCATCAGTCAAACCACCACCATCATGATCTGTGTCTCTGCATGGTTAACATTTGGATGCAAAAAAAGCTCATTCCAAGCATCACCACTTCTATTTGTTTGTTTGCTTCCATTTCCCCTCTTTGCCAACAGACGTTACCCCAGGGACACCAGCAATATCAACGACAACAACCGTGGAAATCCGGAAGAGCAGTGTTATGACAACTGAGATCACCTCGAAAGTGGAGAAAATCCCCACGACAGCCACAAGCAGCACCACAAGCCCTTCTGTGGAGACTGAGGAAGAGAAAGCAAAAAGACTGCTGTACTGTTCACTATGCAAAGTCGCTGTCAACTCTGCCTCGCAGCTGGAGGCGCACAACAGTGGTGAGATGGAGCAGTGCTTGCTTGCTTCCTTTTTTTCCTTCTGTCTCAAGAGCTCTGCAATTATCTTCCCCTGAATAGATTAGATCTCTTGCAGCAGGGGACAAAGAGGTGGCAGAAAACTGGCAATTACATGGAATTCATTAACTGTTAAAGAATAAAAATGACAGGCAAAGAGGCTTTCATAAAGGAGGAAGAAAGGAATTTCATTGCATGCAAGTTACCCATTTTCTTACATTTTGGCTTTTGCAGCTTCCAAACCTTATAGAGCTAAATTGACAGCTCATGCTTCATTTACCTTTCCTGTTCAGAGTTTGCATAGTTTTGTTTGTGCCAGCTAGCAAACTGAGTAGGAATGCCATTAGTTTTGTTTGAAATCTAACAAATTAAGGCTGAAAGAGAGAGCATCAGTCAGTCAGAGTTCATGATGAGAGTTAGCATTCTTAGCTCCATATTGTCTCTTAACTTGTTAAAATGATGTATATTTTTCCTCTGTTTTCATCAGCTGATAGCAACTGCTCCATGAGAGTTGAATGGGTAGTCACTTACTTCCATCTTTCTTAATTTTTAAATGTTTTCTTGTTACTAGAGCTAGTAACATCAATAAGTTTCAGTAGTAGAGAGTCATCATTCACAGTCCCTATTTTAATTATCTTATTGACTGGCTTTGTGGTGAGTGGGGTTAAAAGATCTTGGGATTTAATATGGTGACATTGAACACCTGTAACAGTCCTACAGAAAAACTGCTGGGTTTGAATATCAGGGATTATCTGCCAGCAGGGTAAACAGTTAAGAAACAGAAAACCTTGGGTTTGAAACAAAGAGACAGCGAGGCTATGCCTGCAGCAAAATGATCAATGGTTTTATGAAGTAATAAAAGAAGGAATAACTTTGGCATGTCTATAGAAGCCACTCAAAGTAAAAATGAAATTATAGTTTGTTGGTATTCATGAGAAACAAAGCCTCATCAGTTCTGAATGCTGTGTTTGCTATATGCCAGGTCTTCAATCTGTGAAAAATCAAGTTCATAAAGCTCTACCCATTTAACCTATTTAGCTTCATGTGAGAGTTAGACTCTAAATATTTTTCTGATCAAGATGAGAACCAAAATTTTATTCTGAATATTTCATCCCAACCCTCCAAGTTTTTGCTCTCTGTGCCTATAAACTGTGTATATGCTCACATTCATGCTTCTAAAAGTGTGTATGTGGATGCATACAACAGTTCCCAGTGGCATACTAATTCTGTACATGGTGGTAGTCCATTATCATTACAGACTACCTGCTTGGCAGTCAGCAGTGTAAGAAATTGTTTGGTCTGAATAAAGGTAAAGCAACAGAACGTTATTGTTTTCCATTCGATCTTTATTTTAGTGAAAAATGCAAATGCATTTTTCTCACATGCCTGTTTCTCACACATTTTGTTTTTTTCAGGCCATTAAGGATCCATAGGTTGCTGCCAGGAACCTCTACCCCTTTTTGATTTGGAGACTAATTAGTTCATTACAGATTTAAGTGTAAGCTACCTAATACATACTGTTTATCAATCCATTCAGGAAGACTACAAATCAAAGCCAGCTACATCTTTAATAGCTAAATTACTCTTCCTTTGCAACTACAATTCAGGTCTTATTAGCAGCAGAACTTCATGAGAAAAGTCACACCCATTTAACTTCACATCAGGATACCTGATTTTGCCACTACTTACAGATGTGGCTGCTTTGTTCTAGTGCGTTGCCTACAGATATGTAACTTAATAATTAAATATCAGATGTGAAATCTTGTTACATTGGTATGAATCTGATACAGACAAACACAGGCACATTCCACGGACAGCATGTGACATCAAGCTGAGATTCGTATGATTTTCTTTTAAAAAGAAAATAAAACAATGAATGCAACCAAGTTGCCAAAGTTCTTTCTGTTTCCCATTTCTAATGTCTCCAGGGACTAAGCACAAAACTATGCTGGAAGCTCGGAATGGAAGTGGAACCATAAAGGCCTTTCCCCGGGCAGGCGTAAAAGGCAAAGGACCTGTGAATAAGGGAAACACAGGCCTTCAGAACAAAACATTTCACTGTGAAATATGTGATGTGCACGTAAACTCTGAGACACAACTGAAACAGGTACTCAGCTAGCTTGCCTAGTGTGAATCCTTGGGTGTTCTTTGTTTTCATGGTGATAAAGTACCAGCATGATCAGCATGTGTCAATCTAACAGTTCACATCCAAGTGGAGCTTACAGATTCTGCCTTCTGTAGCTGGCTGTCATGCTGTGTGTTTTGGATACGATTTTCTTTGCACAGAATATGTTTTCTCAAAAGCTCTTAATCATATATATTTCTTAAAGAGTTATAGAAGCTGTAAGCTGCAGCATGCTACAACTGTCTTTACTATAATTGTTATGAACTAATAAATGCTGCCTTTTAGTGTACTGCATGGTATTTGCCTTGACAAAGATGTGGAGTTGGGTGCAGCCAGTGCTTTCACAGAACACTGAATAACCTACTTAAGAAATGTGGGGATGGAGAGGATTTGTAATACTTTATCAGTGTTACTCTGTAACTGAAAAGTATGACCTCTGAATTGCAATTACACTAAGTTATGTTCAGTCATTCTTCAGATGAACAAAGCCTTTGTTCTGAAAAATGCTCAGTTTAATTCCATATGCCTTTTGGAATTAAATAATTGTTAAGGAACTTTAAAAGACTGAAGATAAGTTCAGTAATGGACAGTAGTAATACTTCTGCTTTCAGGAAAAAAAGTCCACTTCTTTGTCTTTTGTGTGTGTGTGTGTGTGTGAGAATTCTCTTGGGAATAAGAAACAAAGTAAAAATATAGTTCTGAAAAAGGTGCCTTACATCTAATACTGCAGTAAGGTCTGTGTAGAAGGTTTCTTGTAAAAATTCATAGATTTTATGAAGATAATGGATTTTGAGTGGTGTTTTTACTGTCACTTAGTTTGATATATAACCATCTTTCAGCTGAAATCTTAAAAGGATCTCCAGGCTTCTTAGGAATTTAAACAATTCCCTCCCCACCACCACCAAACAGGGGATGTTCTGCTATTCAATATTCTTTCAAAATTTTCTATCAACAGCAGAGTCAATTTGATGGGTGCTTTGTAGAGATAGGAAGGAAATTTTCAAAGGCTTCTGTGTTTGACCTGGTTCAGGTCCTGTTGAAGTTAACAAAGGTGAGGAAATCATTGACTACAGTGGAAGCAGAGCTGAACTGAGCCCTGTAGAAAATCAGAGTCCCAATATGTGATGCACAAAGGATCGTTCAAATTGGAAGAGACCCTATTCCCATTCATTATTGAATTAGTCAAAGTAATGCTGTTGTGGAATGCAGTAGCCTTCAGTATTGGAGCACCCTCGTGTAAAGCAGAACCTGAAATCACCTCTTAAGGAACTATCACTCTTTTCTTTTCTCACAAAATGTATTTTAACAGCACATTAGCAGTAGAAGGCACAAAGACAGAGCTGCTGGGAAGCCACCTAAACCTAAATACAGCCCTTACAACAAACTCCAAAAGGGAACACATCCTCTAGGGGTAAGCCAATCACCTTTTTACTTTGCTTTTATTTTAACCCTGCTGAATGGAGATTTTAGAAAAATAAAGTGGAAAAACGTTTAAAATTATAGAAATAGTGTAAGCAGAGAGTATCTGAGAGTGTCTGAATGAGGCCATGGAAGTCCACAAAGGACTTTGTATACATTTTGATGGACGTTGACTACAACCTGTGGGTCCTTGTTTTGTAGCTACTCTGAATCAGAAAAGAAGCTTGTTTTAAAGGTTGTTAGAGAGCAACAGATGAAAGAAACATCCAGATGTTAAACAGGATTTTTCCAGTTTTGACCAGGAACAATAGTGATGAAGTGACTAAATAAAATTCTATAAAACATAAAACTTTTATTCTATCCTTATTTAGAAAATTAGTCAGATAACAATTGAAATTAAAAAAAAATCCATCTCTCGTTTCATTCCACTCAGTGCCAAGATGAGATTGCCAGAGTAAAATATCTGAAACACAGTTCTTTCTAGCTTAAAAAGCTGAGAAAAGGGTTTGGTTTTGAATAAAAATCCCTCTAGGATCCTGCCATTAGTTAAGGAACAGCTTATATTGTGGGTAGGATAGCAAAACATCTGATATTTATCTCTATCAGATAAAGTGCACGATTGGTTTTTGTGTCACGGTGTTTTGTGATGGTTTATAGCTGGTTTTGACAGAGGAAGAATGTTCAGTCATTGGCCTTGTAGAGATTAGCCCCTTATGCCTTGACTATCTTCTCTAATGCAGGCAGAATATGGAGGGTTTTTTTCTGTGAAAACCCATTTCTCTTTAAATTGAGTTACAGCTCCTGTCTCAGCAACAGAAAATGCATCCTTGTTGGAACCCTTTGTTGGGGCATACCACTTATGAGTGGTATATTCATGCACGATTCAGTTGGCTAAGAGTTTTCATAGATGTTGCAGCATAACATAGTGCACCATCCTGGTGGATCCATTAGCAGGGAAATAGCTCCGTAGGGTTTTTTCATTAATCCACCAGGAAGTCCAAGGTCTCCAGGACATATAAGCTATGCTGAAAGAAACAGAAGATATGTGATGAGGTAGGTAGGATATAGAATCATGTAAACCTCTCTGACAGGATTATGATTCCATTAGGAAATTCATGGTTTCCCAGGGGATGAAAATAACTATTACATTACTGTTGCTGTGGTGCACAGTTCTCTATTTACCAATTTATGTAATGGTGATTTCTGAGAAATCTAGCCAATGATCAAGGCTATTTAGTTGCTGTATAGACAAATAAAGGCAATGCGTCCTTTTCCTGCTCCGTCATTCTCAGTCACTCACAATATACAAGTCAAGCCAGAGGTAAGTAAAGAGCCAAAGGAGATTTAAGAAGGAGAGAACGAGTTAGCAATAAATGAACAGATATATATAGTAGAATGGAGGCTGCACTGAGAAAGAAAGAGAGCAGTTTTCCGTTTAGTCTTTTGAGTTTTCAATAGAAAAAAAAATAGCAAAATTACAAGTTCTTGAAATACAGAATGGCATAGCAACAAGCCAAATATGTGCTAACTTTACTTTAAATGTAAATGTTTTGCATGAGCTCTAGGCTTTTTGTTTACTCTCTGTTAATTTTCCTTACTGTCCCTTACTTTACTTCATTAGAAGAGAAATGAATAATGGCTACTTTACTCTTAATGTTGACCGATGTGTTAATTAGCACTTGCATAGAGGTTTGAAATGAAGGCACAAGGTACTGTTATGTGCTACATATTACTAATTTTGCGGATATCTTAAAATCAGAGCTATGATGTTAAATTAACTGAAACTGGAACAGGCTCCTCAGAGAGGTTGTAGAGTCTCCTTTTCTGGAGAAGTTGAAAACCTACTTGGACACATTCCCATGTGGCCTACTCTTGGTGATCTTGCTTTGGCAGAAGGATTGGACTAGATGATCTTCTGAGGTCACTTCCAACCCTAATGTTCTGTGATTCTGAAGTTCCTGATTCCCCCAGAAATGGCAAGATAATCCTAGCCTTTTAATATATACAGTCACATAAAATCTTTGTTCTTTGCAACAAAAAATGTATGAGCATCTCTATTTTTTTTCTCTAGAAGTTAAAAGAACATACTATGTTTTCATAACTTTTCTAGACCAAAAACTTCCCAATACCATGTTCTCAGTATCATTTGTACTGCTTTGACTAATCTAGTTTTGCATGCTTCAGAGAAAGAAGATTTATGAATTCCCACAGCACTATTTCAGAGTTTAAGAAGTTTTGCGATGCTGGGATTTGCTTAATATTTCTTCAAGTTATAGATGTCCAAAATGTATAAAATACTACACTGGAGAGAAAGAGGTCATCAGGCATTTGATGGTCCAAATTTTTTACAAGAAAATTACTCTTAAGAAAAATATCCTTCACTGGGAATTCTAGATGGCAATCAGAGCCCTTTTGGATTTTTTTTTTGTACTTTGTACTCAGAATTAATTTTTTTGAGAGAGAGGGTTTTTTTTTTTCTTCTCTATTCTAAACAGGGCTGAAAAAAATGTATTTCCTAAAAAAATGTAAGGAAGGAGGAAAAAATCAAATGCTCAGCAAGAAAAGAAGACAGCTTGGGTCAGGGGTGTAACACTGATTCTAGGGATAGATGAGATTGTTGCATTTCATGGACACCATGAGGAATTTTGTAGCTACCAACCATTGTGTCCTCTATTAAGAGAGTTAAAGAATCCGATCCCCTCTGAGTATCTCTCACAGAGCTTTGAATGACCTTGAGGCCAGCGGAGTTGCCAATGAGTGCTAGGAAAAATAAAAATCCTGTATCTATCCACCTGGTAAAGAACCATAAGGATTTTTTATTTTTTTTTAATATGGCGATGGTGTAATGATGAGACTCGCTGGTGGCTCATGCCAGAGTACTCCCATACTTACTTTCTGAGTACTCACTCACCAGGGTACCGTCAAGTGGAAGGCATCAGACCCTGCAAATTAATTATTTGAAAGGCCCTTTCAATGCAAGGATGAGAAATTTTGTTTCCCTGGGAGTCAGAGGTGTCCATACTTATTCTGAGATGTGCCGTGGAGTTCCTAGTCTGTATATTTAATACTATATATTCAGGTTCATGTTCTTTGCAAAGGACCTTGGGTCACACCAGGACACAGACCCACCAAATGTCCGTCAGAGCCAACAGAAACTTTTGTTTGTCAGTGGATGAGGTTTCTGTTCTTACCTCAGAGTCATAGAACCAGGACAACAAAAGTATTCAGGCTCCTGGCATCTCATTAGAAAAATGAAATCCCATTGAAGTCTGCAGAAATCTGTATAGACTCTGATGTTCATTTGTAGGCATACCAAATGCGTATTCTCTTAAATAATAACGGACCTCTGTGAATATTTTGAGGCAGACTGGGAAAAGCTTCAGGTTGTTGTTTTTTTCTTTTTTGGAAACTATAAATGGGGAGTTTTCTTGATTGTATTTGGTAGTGCACAAGACTTATGATTTAGATGTTTTTAAAGCAGTCGTTTCAGTTCCAGTAATAAAAATACCATGGTTGGGAACTATACTAATTGATGTAGGCAAGATTTCTTTCATGAAAACATTTTAAAATACTTGCTGCATTTTCAGTCTTTTTAGAATGAACATTATCATAATAAAATATTTGAGAACACAGCAGGATGACATAGGGCAGCACCCACAGAATTCATCGCCTATTTGAACACATGAAGCACAGGAGATTTTGATAACTGTTGCAAGATAAGCTGTGTTCGTTTGCTTGTTATTAGAGGCAGGAGCTATTAATGAGAAGCTAGCTGGAGATCTTAAGTGGAACTTGAATCCTAATGATTAAAGCAGAAGTACCTTCTTAGTCAGATGAGGGAATAGGATATTTTCATTCTGCTCTGGTCTCTATCATAAAGCTGGAGGTCTTTTATTTGATAGTTAATTCTTATTTAATTCTTGCAGAGTACATTCAGCTTTACTTTGGTACAGTCAGT
Source organism: Apaloderma vittatum (assembly GCF_000703405.1). NCBI lineage: Eukaryota > Metazoa > Chordata > Aves > Trogoniformes > Trogonidae > Apaloderma > Apaloderma vittatum. The sequence continues at coordinate 16,039 of NW_009731004.1, forward strand.
CCTTTTGTTAGGTTTGCTTTGACTTTTAATCCCATATTAAATTGTAAGTCTCAGTGATAATGCATGACCATTGAAACTTTTTGTGCCCAGCCAAATCCTGCTCACCCTTGTCCAATGTGCAAGTTCGTATCTCCTGTCACAAGCCTCCAGCTCCTAGAGTCAGTAGCCACTATGAGGTCTCTCTTGCTTGATTTTGCACTTATAATCTTAAATCAGGCTCCCTGTGGTGTAGCTAATACGAACAAATTATGTCTCTCTGTTTGTTTGTTTTCTCTCTTCCCCACAGGTGAAATTAGTATTTTCAAAGGAACCTTCAAAGCCGATGGCTCCACGAATCTTACCAAATCCACTAGCAGCTGCAGCAGCAGCCGCCAGCCGCTGTGGCTGTGAATTCCCCGTTCAGTCTTCGCACAGCCCCAGCAGCCACCCTTTTCCAGACTTCAGCACTTCCTCCAGCACTCCTACGACCAGCTCCAGGGCCTATACGGACCACCCATACTCCTGTGCTGTTTGCTCCTTACTGAACTCCAAACAGGAATTAATTGTACTGCAATAATTTTTCAAATCAAAACAAACAAACAAACAAACAAAAACAAACAAACAAAAAAGAAAATCAAGAACATTGAACTATGCAGTGTTTATTTATAGTTTAAAGTATATATGAAGAGCCAGGACTTTTGATAGAGAACTGAACAAATTCTAAAGGGGGGAATAGGTAGTATTTTCTCCAGAAGAGAACATTACTCTTGAGTATTGATCGTTTTAGAACTGATCTCCAGCATTGACTTGTAGTGACATATAAAACTTATGAAGCCTTTTGACTGTGCTTTTTGGCACATATTTCCCTGCAATGTCTTTCCTGCTTTATGAAACAACTTACAAATTTGTCTAAAGGGCATTAACTGGTTCCAATGTACATAAAATACTTTATTCTGTAGATTAAAGAAGGAAAAAAAAAAAGAAACACTGTGAATAGTAGTACCCTTACCAATCCTCCTGCCAAATCAGCAGTTACTGGGTATTTATCTGAACAAAAGTAGATACAATAGATGTCTTGTAAAACAGTAGTATTGTGTCTCTATCTATGCCACTAGGTTTCTAACTGAAGTGCAAAAGATAAAATTAACAAATTATGTCACTTTGGTAAGTAGTCAAAAATGAGGACAATAATGTGGAGCTGTTCCTGGTGAGCAAAAATTTTTTTCCTCACTTGCAGAAGAATGGGCATGAAGATAATCTATGGTTAGGGCAAAGTAAATGATAAAGAAGATATAGCAGGGGGAAAAAAACAGATGCTGTACACAGAATAGGTCAGACTTTTATTTAACTGAGAACATATGTGCACAGTGTGTGTATATTCAAAAGGTGTAATACATACAGGATAGATCAATGTCAAAGACATACCAGTGGACAGCAAAAAATACTCTCTTGTCATGAAAAAGGGCCTGACACTTTAGTGTTGAGCAGAGGGAAGACACAAATGGGTAACGCATACTCACAATTAGCAAATGAAAAGCAGGAGAGAAATCCTGGCTCCATTTAGGTCAGAATAAAGTTCCTCCTGACTGCAATGTAGCCAGAATTTCATCCCAAGAATGGCACATATTGTTTTTATATCACAACAGTGGGAGTGTCTCTAGATACAGGTAACTTTTTTTTTTTGCAATAGACTCAGTCTTAGAAACAGATTTATTATCTTGTTTTATTTCCTACTGATGTGATATAAAATGTCTTAATATACCTATAAAATGTAAACAGCAACACATGAGATACATATTACAAGATAACTGCACATTGTGGGTTTGGAACAAATGCAACCTTTTAGGACCTGAAGGGAACCTTAGATTCTGTAGCTGACCTTTATGTATGGACAGCTTAAAGCCTTATGTATTTGTTGTGAGGCTTAAAGGCGTTGACTGTGTCCCTTTAAGGTAAGATTTATCAGGGGTATATATAGATATATTGTATATATGTTAGAGTAAGAAAAATAACTTATAAACAGAAAATCTACTATATAAAATAATTATATAACCATTGAGTTTCACCTGTGGGTCATTAAGTGGTAAGTAATAAACAGCAGAGAAAAAATAGACTTCTTGAATCTGATTCTTGCTGCCTGCTTTTTCCCATAGGGAGCTGAAAAGTATCTATTAATATTAGGGAGTGCGCTGCTGAGTCATATGCGACCACTCTGATGTGTAGCTAAGTGAAATGCCTACCATACATTTAGAAGGAATAAAATTTAAAAACATAATTTAAGTTTAGGTGGAGAAATGATTTGAAAGATTTTATTAAAAGGTAGTAATGCAAAATATTGACCATGTGGTTGCTATGTAATACTGCCTGTGGTTAATATGGACAGTTGGGAGATAGACAGGATGGGAATATACAGCACTTTTGACTTGCAGTCCATCAGTGAGCCTTCCATATACATTGATATTTGCCATTTTTTAAACCTCTCTGCATTTAGATTTTATAAAAAAAATATATAAAAAGAGAGAAAGAAGAGGTTCCATGGATGTCTGTGTCCAAAGAATTCCAAAGAGATGCATCTATTTATCTAGAAGAATTAAAATAAGTTCTATATTATGTATTTGTACTTCATCAAGTTTATTTGCAAACGTTTGTGCCTTGAAGTGAAATGGGCTTTTGTTTATATTTAACTCACTCCTATGTAGCCATGAAAAAGATGGAACGGTGATTTCAGGGCTGGTTCCTAGCTGGGTTGCTTTGGCCCAGTTTCCAAAACAAGAAACATATGAGTAAGTTCCTGAAGCCAAGATTAGGCACCTAAATAACAAGGGGCTGACGTTTAAAAGGGCTCCCTACTCTACAGCTCCCAGTAAAGAGGCAGTAAACAGGCAAAACCTGCACCTAACACTCAATTTAGTAAATGTTTCCTTTTATTTGAATACATAAATGTAATGTAGTAATGTTCTACTCCTCTTTGCAAAATCTTGGCCTTGGCCTTTTAAACCTGCTTGCAAACTTCCATCCCTTTGCAGAAATTAGAGTGCCATTACCAGCTGTGTTCAGATTCCTCCTTGAACAGGGCACTGGCTTTCAAACAGGGCTCCACGAACCACTGTTGATCTCCAGATCCTTTTGTTAGTAGCCTGTGTGAGTCAGAGCATGCTAGACAAGCAGAGGGGGACTGAAGTTTTGGCAAGGGAGAAGATCTGAACGGGAGATCTTTTTCCCAGGAGAAAACAAGCAAACAGGAAAATGGGAGACCTGTGAATATCCTGTAAGCTCTTATGCACGGCCTTCTGGTGCACAGACACCTGCTGTACATCCTGCTATGTTGTTGTGATGCCATCAAAATCAACAGGCCGATCCTTGCCAAAATGTGGCCTGTGGCATGTATGGAGGCACAGTACTAAGGGCAGAGTTAATACAAGTTTTGCTAGAAATAAAGAGTGTCATTCCAACTACTTACATCACCTGATCTGCAATGACACCTTCAGTTTTCTTGGACCTCTTTTGTCACAGTGCTCTATGGAACAAGTTTTTGTTCACACAAGTCTCTTTTAAATTTCAGCTGTAAACAACAAACTTGATTCTTTTTATGTCTCTTACTCACTACCTAATAAAGGATAAAGCCTAAATGTTAGAATGCATAGTGGATTTTCTGTGCCTTGCTGTTCCACCCCCTTTTGGTCAGTAACAAGTCAACACACCCGGGATGTCAGCACACCAGTTTTATATTCCGTATAAAATGTCAAGGAAAATACTGGCACAACAATCTGATGGGGCAAGGGGAGCTTCCAGTCATGGGTATGTCCACAGCAGCTGACAAAGGAGCTAGCAAACAGAAAACACTTTACACCTACTTGTCAATACATCCAATATGGAAAGCCCTACCAGGGAAAAATGTGTCATCATATTTCATGTTACAGTAACACTCCAGGGCCAAGTGGAAGCCTAAAGTACAAGGAAACAGATCATTTCATCGAAGACACAGCCACTGGAGTAACAGTGTGAAATCAGCCTGCAGGAAAATGAATGGGTATGAATTTGGAGAAACAAACAGGTTCAGACATATTTTCTTAAATTCTGCACAAAGTGTTAAAGAATGACTATCCTGTTCTGATCTAAAGAGATGGAATTTTCTGTGGGAGGGATGTATATCTATATTTTTACGCTATCTGCATTTTTTCAACTATCTCTGGCTTCAAAACTTTGTTCTGAAGGATCATTGTTGCTCTGAACCGTGAAATCAGTTATCTTCTTGAAAGCTGCTGTAAAAGCTGATGTAAGAGGTCGGTAAGCAAATGGTATAAATATGATGATCTAAAATGAACTGGAAAAAAAAAATGAACTGGTCATGTCAAGGAATATTGTATTTGACAAGTATACATCTTTATTTTAAGATAAATTAAAGTTATATAAAAATAAGAATAGCTAAATAAAGTTAATATAACTAGAAGAGTAACATCTGTCATTTTAGTACTGGAATGTTACAATTGGCTCTGCATTTTAAAGATGAAAATACTTTTTAGATGTTAAATCAATGCAAGGATGCTATGGGTAAATTTAATGTCTCACACTCATTATCTTCCAGTTATACTAGGAGTACCATAACTGCATGGACCTACCCTTAGTCACTTCTATCCTAAACCCAAAAGATACATGACATTATTGGCCCAATATTCCTTGAAAGCTGAAATCATGCTTCTTAGGAGCCTCTACTTCTGCCTTCTGCTGCCAGTAAACACATAGTTTTCAGGCTGTCTTTAAAATATCATGGAGGATTTCTATCTTAATATCTTATATTTTTTGCAAAACGAAATGTCATTTTATGAACATGAGACTAACACTGAGCAGCAAGACCTGAAAAGGTTTCTTCACAATTACAACATTCTTGTGGCTAAATATGAAGCACAGATACCCAGATTGTTTGGCTGCACAAATCTCTTTGAAAACGTGTGAAGCTGGAAGCCTAAATCACTTTATAAGAAATCTGTCCTTTTATTAACATAGGTGTGTGAATTTTCATTTTTAAAATTAACTTCAGCAAAGGTCAAGATTAAGGATTCTAAGCACCTAAAGCTCAGAAGAAAATAACCATGGAGTTCCTATTTACCTGCCATGCGACAATGTAAGACTTTGCTCTATAAAATATTACAGATTTGGCGGGTTTTTTTCATCACATCTTCCGCTGTTATCGTTTATTTTGAAGGGCCATTTTTTCAGTGCCAATGAATCAATAACATAAAAGCTTCTGTGCTGGGATTCAGTGCATGACTGATAGAAATGGTAATACTAATAAATCCTATCTAAAACTAGTTGAAATCTCAAACATGCAGTTAAGGGTTGAGCCAAGGACAAGAGCTTTATGCCCTCTCACACCTATAGGTTTATTAAAATTCAGGACCATTTAGGAGTAAATGTAACTATTTGGAGGATGGTTATTACACAGCCTTATCCGAAATGTCAGAGGCTGAAAGAGTCTGTGCTCCAGACCAAAATCAAAAATAGTATGAAAACGATAATGCTTTTAACCCTGGGACTTCTGAAAGGAGTTGCAAAGTTCTTTGACTTCCATAGAGCAATTTTTTGCTCTGAGTGCCTGAGGTCTTTTGCAGTCACAGTATGTACTGCAATTAGTGTCATTCAACTCTGATTCAGTATTGATATATTGATAAAGAAACTTGGCTGAGCTTGAAATGTGATTAGTGGCTGCCTAGTTCCTGTGATCAGCTTCATCCTAGGATGATGCTTGGGTGGTGAAGTAGGAAGAGCCAAAAGATTCAATGTAAAGAAACCGGTAAACTAATTTAATCCCTTTTCCTTGTGCAATATTCTTATATGGAACTTGTGAGGCATAAGCAAGCTGGGAAATTCAAGAGTTCCTGCCTATAGCATAGGCTTAGAAAAAAAAAAAAACTGTGAGAAAGATGATGAGAAGGAACCCGGAAGACTTTCTTTGGATTAGATACTTCAGTGACTTCGTAGCAATAGTCTTCACACTGGTCACACTGTCAGCATGCTGACGTCGTGCTCTTCACAACACATATTTCACAACAAGTATAGTTACTAATATTCCTTGCATAGGTATTGGACACAGATTACAGTCCACAAGAATTTTCCTTGGAAATCCATTCATCCATGTCTGTTCATACTAGCTGAGATATCACTGCATCTCATCAACACCTGAATCTCCAGAGCAGATGTCCGCATTTTTTATTTGTTTTCGTTATTATTTGATTCTCTCATATGAACGAACAGAATCTATACGTTTAAATTCGTACTTAAGAAGTCAGTATTCATCAAGCTCCCTGTTGGATCATTTGATCAGGGTCAATAAATTGAATAAAAAATATAAAGCATCAGTGCCATACTAGTAGTAATGTTATGAGTAGAGAGCATATATGTACTATAGTGCTCTTTACCTAATCTAGTCAAAGTTTTATGACACAGCTTGTTAGTCTTTCACAGTTTCCTAAAATGCTTATCTTCTGGGACTCTTCAAAGTTTTAATTAAATGTAAATGTAATTTCCTATGTTCAGGAACAATAGCTATGTATTTCTGAGTGCAAAGGTGGCAGAAAAAAGGGATAAAAACCATAAACCATTTTCTCGCTACAAATTCCTGTAGCATTTGTTAACAACTTCTAAGTCCTTTCTCTGCTTGCGGTGGATGGCTGGCATTTGCCATGGGATACACATTGACACATGTGTAAGGTGAAAATTGTCTGATCAAAACACAGTCTTCCCAGTGCAAACATTCTTTTGGGACACAACAAAGTGGGAGATGATGGCATATGGGCAAAGGGTACCGGTCAATGGCTCAATGTCCAGATGGAGATGGGTGACATGGGGTCTCCCTCAGGGGTTTGTGCTGGGACTAGTACTGTTTAATATCTTCATCAATGATAAAAACAGTGGGATCAAGGGCACCCTCAGCAAGTTTGGAGATGACACCAAGCTGAGTGGTGTAGTTGATGTGCCAGAGGAATGGGATGTCATCCAGAGGGACCTGGGTAAGCTGGAGAAGTGGGCCCATGTGAACCTCATGATGTTGAACAAGGTCAAGTGCAAGGCCCTGCACCTGGGTCAGGACAATCCTTGTTATCAATACATGCTGAGAGATGATGTGCTAGAGAGCAGCCCTGAGAGAAAGGACTTGGGGGGTACTGGTGGACAAAAAGCCGGACGTGAGCCAACAACGCATGCTTGCAGCAGAGAATGCCAGTCACATGGTGGGCTGCATCAAAAGAATCATGGCCAGTAGGTTAAGAGATGTGATTCTATCCCTCTGTTCTGGCAGTCTTACTCACCTGGAGTACTGCGTCCAGCTCTGCAGCCCTCAACACAAGAAAAATATGGACCTGTTGGAGCAGGTCCAGAGGAGGGCCACAAAAACGATCACAGGGCTGGAACACCTCTCCTGTGAAGACAGGCTGAGAGCTGGTCTTGTTCAGCCTAGAGAAGAGAAGGAGAGACCTTATAGCAGCCTTCCAGTACCTGAAAGGGACCTAGAAGAAAGCTGGGAAGGGGCTGTTTACAAGGATATGTAGTGGCAGGACAAGGGGCGATGGTTTTAAACTAGAGCAGGGGAGATTTAGATTAGACATCAGGAAAAAATTCTTTACTATGAGGGTGGTCACCCTCAAGTGGTGACCCAACCACAGGCACAGGTTGCCCAGAGAGACAGTGGAGGCCTCATCCCTGGAGACATTAAAAGTCAAGCTTGATGGGATTCTGAGCAACCTGGTCTAACTAAAGATGTCCCTACTTACCGCAGGTGGGTTGAACTAGATGGCCTTTAAAGGTCTTTTCCAACCCAACAAATTCTATGATTCTCTGATATTTTTGATGCAGTCTTGTCCATGCTATTTCTACCAAACTCTTGCCTGAATCTATTTTGTCAATCATAATAAAATGACAAAGGTAAGTTTTGCTTCCCAGAAGGAGCACCCAAGAACAAAAAAAATAATAGTCTAATGACTCTCAGGTTGCATCATGGTTTTTTTTTTTACGTCCTGCAGTCACCTACGTACTACCAGCTTGCTGAAATGTAGGTTTCAGTTAAAGATAAAAGGCCTGTTTCTGTCTATTACTCTTACAGTTTTAGAAAGGAGATGTAAATAGCTGTATCTCTTTATCCAATGATTCACACACTAACTTCCACGTGGTTGATGAGACAAATGTCTGCACATGTATTGCCTCTCTGTATATACACAGCTCTTATTTCCTGCCTATTATTCTCCCAAATCACATGGTTTGTGACTCCTTCAGCAAGATGGGACACTCCATGGGGCATTAAAAAAAAACAAACAAAAACAAACAAAAACCCAACACCCACTTATGGGGTGTGTAATATAGTATATAGGCATATGGGTATATCGTAGTATCCCCTTAGTCCTGTAATCTACTGTCATTATACCAGTCATTGGTATAATCTAATCAAGCATGTGTCTGAAGTTTTTCACTGAGACCCTCATTATAGGATTGCCTGCTTTAAGTGGTAACCACTGAAACCAGTCTTGTTGACTGTGCTACAGTAAAGCCTTCTCCCTAACTGTGTAAGGTTCTTTGTTCTCTGAAGTATTTTGCATGGCAAGTGAATCCTTGGAAGAAAAGCTAGAGCTATTTTCATCTCCTTTACAAAGCTATGAAAAGCAGTAGGAAAAAAGAAGAAACTAGCCTTTCATGTTTTATTAATATCTACATTCCAGCTGACAGGAGCTTTGCAGCTGCAGTAAATACTTTAGAAGCTCTTCAGTTCTACTCCATGAGACAGGATGCAAAGGATTGCTATTCCATTCAACAGACATTTAATCCAGAGCAGTGTGTAAATCACCTGCTCTATGCTACCATCTCACTAAAAATTTTAAAACTTCATTTAAAAACCTTCAAAAGCTACCAGAGCCCACTGAAAGCACTGGAGATGAAGAGCACATATTACATGATGTGGTGTCAACAGAACTGCCAGGAGGACATACAGATGAGTCCAAGTGATTCATTACACCAAGGCAAGAGAGTGTAATCGTTCAGGCAATTTCATGTAGGGAAGCTCCTTCTGAACCCAAATGTGAAAATAAATCCAACTCGGAGCTGGAGAAGTTTGCTGGTTTCATTGAGCAACGTGTTTCTCCTTATGGACAATCTCCAACATTGCAATACAAGACATAAAACCTGAGACTGGGTCACTCATCAGGATATATAAATATTCTTCCTAGGCTTTCTAGATAAGCAGCATAAGCTCTTCATTTAGTGATAGAACACATGTTTAAATTTGTGGGTGCTAGGAATACTGAAGGCTTCACAAAAATTTCAGAAACACTAGTCCAAGAGTAAAATTTCATGGTCTAGTAGTTTGTAAGAGTAATTTTAACCAATATACTGTCTCTAATATAAAAAAAAAATAAATAAAAAAAGTGGAGGGAGGTGACTAAAGTAATTATACCTTGCTATTTAAAGCACTTGATACCTACCTGAGAGCTCTTTAAATTTTGGTTACTAACTGCACTGAGAAAATATTGGGCTAGAAAACAAGTGTATCTTCTCAAAGGTAAGTCAAAGTTACCAGTATTTTGGTAATTTCTTTACTAGGTAAGACTTGATTAATTGTTCCAGAGTAGATTAAGCATCTGAGATAGTGACCTATAAAAGTTATTAGATTGGTACTGTGAGGACTCAGACAATTTTGAAAGAAGCAAGCAGAAGTGAAGGCTGCAGAGAACTATTAGGATGGTGAGAGAAATTAGAAGGCTGTGCCTCGGGAGTAATTTTAGGTTGTGTCTGATTTCACTGGTGATCTTGTGCACAGGAAAAACGTGTTCTCAGAATTCTTTGATAATGTGAGTTATTAGCTCTCATCAACATAGAGAGAAACATGATATTTTCTAGAAAGAACGGAATGACCTTAAGAACTGGAATAATAGAAAAGAACTGAAACTTTACAGGAAAGAAAGGGACAATCATGTATTTAGAATCTAATAATAAGCAGCTCCAAGAACTCAGTAGTTGGAAATAGTTAAAGATGAGCATGACCCATAGGCATTACCACTGGTGAAAATGAGTTACAAATTTGATTCAGCTCTTTAAAAAAAAAGAAAAAAATCATTGAGGCATATTCTACATTATTCTACAACAGAATAAAAACCTTATATTTTGATAACTTCAGTGAGTTATGATCAAGAACAATTAAGTCTTTTTAGTAAAACATTGTGGGAAAGTAAAGAACCTAGTAGATGAGAATATAATATAATAACCTTTATATCCTTAGCATAAGGAGCTGAGGGAAAGCGGGGTCCTGTTGCTACTTACACATCCTGGGACAGAAACAGTAGTGGCCATCAGGAGAAGAAAGTAGTTCAAGTTAAAAAAGTTTTCATTAGTAAGCACGTGAATAAATGTCTGTAAATTGACCCATGAAAATTGCCTGGGAAATAGAAGATGTTTGTAGGTGTTAAAACACACAAAACATGTCAAAAAGGTTCTAAGAAGGCAGACATGGAGGTGCTTCTCAGGTGAGCTGTGTACGGGTTACAAAGGAGGCCCTGTGCTGTGTTTGCTGTGGCAGGAGCCAACTGGGCATGTGAGCCGGTCAGCAGGTCTGTGCTGTTTTTTCTCCATGTGCTTGCTTAGTGTATCACTCCAAAAGATGTTAGTCACTTGGCTTAATGACCTGACAAGTCAGGGAGAGAAATATAGGAAATATAGGTGTTGCATTTCATAGGAAAAAGCCTTCTGAATCTTGCCCAGGGTCTATTTTGTCTATCTATTCATATAACCATGATCAGTCAGAAAATTAAGTGTTGAAATCTGAGTGTAGGTAGATATGTCTTCCGGTGGCTTTTTTGGACACTGTGTGTCAGCTGGAACAGTCTGCCACATTTTTTCTGAAATAAGATTCAGTATAGTTTTCCTAGACAATCTCATGTCAAAATATATCTGTCATGATCAGCTGCTAAGCATAGTTCATGCTTTTAAAAATTCAGACAGATATGTGAAAATATTTAACAGTACTGAAAGCAAAAATGACATCTCTAGTTCACTGAATTCATGCAAATGTGCCAAGTTCAGCAATGACACTTTAATAAGGTTAAATTTCTTAAGTGTTGCTTTTCTTTGGGGCAACGACTGACTTGAGGCTTCACAGCTGAGCATCCCAAAAGGAGATAGATATCTGTGACAGAATCGTTGCAAGTATATAAGGGGCTGAAGTCAAAGTGCAAGATCTTTTAGCTCCTCTCTAATCTCATAGTCCTCACTGAGGTTGCTGAATCCTGTGATTGGCACTCTCCAGTGTGTGAGTGCCTGTATGTTGTACGACTTTGCTAGTTGGCTAAGGAGCCATTCAGCTAAGCTGTGGAATTCCTGAAGTTCAGCAATAAAATACAGGCCTTTCTGCAGTCACTGGACTGCTTATGTGATATTCGAGTCTTAGCACTTGACATTCAGTTCAGGCTTTACGTAATAATGAGGTAAACAAATTGCCACTTGACATCTGCCTGCCCTTATATTTTTTTAATATATTCGCCTTTCAGAGGTTACAGATTTACCTTATTCAAGGAGGACTGGATATAAATCTTGATATAAACTTCATGCTTCGGCACACCAAGGCTACATTCCTACTCTCTATTCAATGCCATATTTCGCTATCAAGAAAAAGGGGAAAAAACCCACACCCAACACACCAACTGAACACACACCCCCCTGAAGAGAAAACTCCAGTGGCCAAAACCTGAGTCAAATCTCAGTGATATTTTCAGTATGTTATTAGTTGGTTTGGAATAGTCTTCCATAAAAAGTGTGTTCCAAAACACTTTACTGAATTAAGAGCTTTGTGTGACGACAGCACAAAAACATAATCCAAAATGTCTTGGCTAAAAAAGGAAGCCTTCTGTTTTTCTTACAACTGAGGCCAAAACAATTTTATTTTCTGGCTTCTTAATTAATGTTAAATACAGTTTAGACTGAGTTTCTCATCAAACAAATATTGCAACGTTTATAGATCTGCAGTTATTGAGTCCATTGTTTTAGCTTTAATTTGAGCATCCTGAGCATGAGAGCAGTTAAATTTGAAGCCTTCATAGATTATGCCATCTGCTAATGGAAATCTGTATTTCAGAGCTATGCAGAGTTTGTTAATTTTGTCAATTTACTTAATTTTGTCAATTTTAATTTGTAGCTTAGCTATTTTTTTTATTTTTGCTGTATTGATGCCTAAAGACTCTGTGATCATAAAGTAAGAATTTCATTTTATGACAAAATGGAGGTCTTAAAAGTTGGTTTCTTTAATTACACCCCAACATAGACAGAGAAGCTTTAGAAGTTTTTAAAGAGATTCAAGTTCATCTGTTTGTTCTTATTCTGTCTGGAGTCCGGAACCTGTATTTGTACTTGGGTAAAGCTTCTAGTCACTAAAACAGCTCATCTCCCCGCTGCTTATTAGTGGAGTTGGTCAATTCCTTCATTACTATCCAGAGTAATGTAGATGTCTACACCTCAACTGTTACCTTTCAATGAATGCAGATTTAGGGACCTGATGCAGCTGTCCTCTGTTACAAGTCCACTATAGAATGACGTGACTTGTGCCCTGGAAGTGCCTGTTTTCTCCACATATTGCAAAGGAAACACTGGATGATAGCACATACATCTGTGCTGTATGTATCTGATGGGAAAAAGTAGGTAAGTATTAGATGTCAAAAATTAATCCAATCCAAGCAAGTTGTACTTTAGTTCAGGTTGTGGGACAGCCAAGGTGAAGTCCAGCATGTGACAGAGCATGCTCACAAAACTGAGTTTTCTATATACAAAATGAGTGTTTAAAAGTAAATAATAAAAGACCTCTTGTTAATAATTTTGGTTTCAATCTTAAAATCAAAGAATTTTAAGTAAAGGGTTTAGTACATCAAGCATGTTAATACAGCAGTTGCTTTTTTAGGGAGGTTGTTTGGTTTTTTAGTTTTGTTTTTTGGTTGGTTCCATTTGTTTTGTTTTTAAGCAAAAAATAACATGTTGGAAGCTCTCCAGGGAACTGCTTTGCTTTTCAGTGGGCTGCTCCACTGTGCCAGGGCTGCTGCAAGCCCAGGGCAGCAGCAAGGTGGGTGGGCAGGGGTGGTTCCAACAAGGGGTTAGTCCCACAGAAAAGTGAGAAGAGCACGTCCTGTGACAGCGACCAGCTAAGCTGAGAGTCCTGGTCTATCCAGGCCAGGTTTAGCAATGCTGACTCAGGATGAGCAAGGTGCAATGGCAGGCACAGGAACACCTTACAGCACAGCTCAGGCATACTCCAAGGGAAAAGCCTGAGTTTAGACCTCAGAGAAGCCATCTCCAAGCTCCTTCACCACCTTAGTTGTTCTCCAGCAGTTTGATTCAAAGTTATGTGGCCATGCCTTCAGCTCAGGCAGTTGGACCCCTAGGAGGGGAAAGAGAAGGCCACAAAGTCTTTGGGTGTGCACAGGGTCCTGGAAATGTTACCACATACTTTTTAAAGAGTAGAAGAGGTGATTTTCATCTCTAAAAATTACAGTATTGAAGAGCAGGAGAGAGAATGGAGGTATTGAGCTTTACACATGACCATAAAGAAGGATGAAGCACAAGCTGTCAAGTTCTTTTCCTGACCAACATTTTGGTGAAACACCAGTATTCAGTGTGGATCTCCATGCTAAATAGAGGAAGCTGAATTCTGCAGCAAATGCAGAAGTTCATTGAGGACAGCAGGGATAACACTTC
>NW_009731004.1:29761-52882 GCF_000703405.1 Apaloderma vittatum
AAATAATACTGGGCATATAAAAATTTTCTGAGAACAGTGATATGCCTTACTTACTTCCTGCATGACTCAATCCACTTTAGGAAATATAGTTCACCTTATTTTTTCGTTACTTAAAAAAAAATCCCAAGTTGAGAAACCATAATTATTCAGTACTTTATCAGAAATCGGGTTTGTTCTTATTGCACAGAGCTGTTTGTTGGACAGAAATGTAAGGTTTTATATTATATAAAGAGTTCCTCTATAAAGGCTAAAGCTGTCTTACCAGAGACCACAGCTGTGAAAATTTTCTATGAGAACTGCTATTTCTGCTTGTTCTCTTCTTTAGTGTTAAGCTACTACAGATTAAATACTTTAGTCAAGCAAAACACTCTTATTTCCTAAACAATGTAACTTTTGACAGTCCTATATTATTCTGACAAACTATAAATCACTTGCTACTGTTTTATAACATACCAATTGTCTCATGGTTTTACTCTGTTGAGATGTGGTAGATGGAAGCTTCCCCATCTAGAGCCACTTGGACACTAACAGCCTAAGTATTTTCCTGTGGCCAAAGCACAAACTTGTGTGTTCCAAGGCTGCTGAGCAGCAAATTATTCTGGCAGTATAAATATCTTGTAGCTATTGAAGAGCTGAAGTGCTATGTCTGTGTGCCTTTACCTTGCTCCAATCTCTGTTACACTTCATGGTATATTATGAGTTAACACAGACAAATAGGGTTTGGTGGAGAAATTGGTAATGAAGAAACAGAGCAGAAACTGAAGAAATGGACCTCTTGCAAAAGTACTGAGTTTTGTTTGGGGATTTGTGGCTTGGTCTGGATTTTTTTGTTGCGTTTTTTTTGTTTGGTTGGTTTTTTAGTCTAATGAAAGCAGCTGGGAGATTACTTTGTATGCTGACCATTCCTGGTATTGGGCAATTATTCAAGAGGGGCATCTGCTACTAAATGGGTGTTCTGCAGAAGTGCTGTGTTTGGTTACAGCAGAGTAAGATCTGGTCTAAGATCCTATTTAGTGATTGAACTGTCATGAAACTGATGAGTTACCACCAGTTACTGGGCTTAAATAATGCATTGACTAGTATGCTCAGCTCAGTATAAATGGTGTATTATTTTCCATGCAGATTACATAGGAATAAAATGTTTACATTCATAATTATGCATCTTTCTGTCCACTGAAGAAGTTATCTCAGTCTTCTGACAAACCCTACTACTCCCCACCAGCTTCCAAAGCCTTATGTCTCTGGTTTCTAGCTTTCTGCATTTGGAAGAGAGTAGAGAAAAGAATCCACGCCGGTGATGACACCGCTTGAGATGATAAATTTATTTGCTGGTATTGTCCTTAGTCTGGGGAAAGATGTGAATCAGTAGGAGTGAAAGATTTGCTTGTACGACAGACAATTAAGAGCCTGCCTAAAGTGACTAAAAATGCAGTCTCTCTCTTCCTAGCAACATGTTGCTTGGGGTATACTTGCCGATTCCTGAGAGAGACACTAGGCTTTATAATTTAGATGTTCTAACATCCATGTTGTAGATGTGTGGCTGCGATTAGAGGTCAATTCCCCTGTGCAAAACACCCCTGTAGACAGGCAGGTCAGCAGCTGAGCAGGCTGCTGAGGAAGAAGCCCCTATCATATACATGAATTGTGAGGAGGTGCCATGGGTGTTAGTTAACTAAGTATATGGATACAGCTACTTCTTGTACTGCCTTGGGTATTTTATGCTATGTTGAGTGTATGTTCCTTTAAATTGGTAATCTGAAAAAGCATTAGAATAGATTAGCATTAGGTGTCAACACTCAAAACCTGTGTTATGGGGCCTGATGTTCAACAGGAGGGAAGTGTAGGCACTTTTCTGATTGAAGCATTTCCTGAGCTAAAGAGAAGGAATTTTGTGGATCAAAATGTTCAGTTAACAGTTGCCAAAATTCTGTTCAAATCTCATATTAAATATTTAGCTCCTTTTTTTTTCAGATCCTGCTGTTATGGCCTAACTGCTAAAATCTCCAGGGTCTTCAACAATGGTACACATTGTGCTGTTCATGTGCTTTTAGAGAGCAGCGGGGCTGACCACAGTGTGAGAGATCACAGATCTTCTTCCCAAGGGTGCTCAAACATGAGCCTAGAGGGGCTGGCACTTCTGGATGTGTAATTCATCTCTGCCACTTCCAGTGTCCGCAGGAGCAGAGGGAAGGTCGGAGTATTCTTGCTTTTATCCTACAAATCACTTAACAATTATCAATTTGCAGATTTCAAAACAAAGATAAGCCAGACAGCAAATTATTTAATACAGATGAAACAAATTCAAAGAAGTATGTGAATAGTAGCTGGGGAAAGCTAACCTTGCTATTTCCCCAATACTGATTTAACCTACTCACATCAGGTATTGTTGGTAATCTCCCTGGAATTAATGTAATTCTTTGGTTTCCTTTCCTCACTTTTTTTTTTTTTTTAATTTTTTACTGTTCATTCTATGTTGGTTAGCTGCATTGCTGGAAGCTTGCTTAGTTCCACTAGTTTCTGCAAAATAGAATTGGATCATCATTAAGAACAGGTCAGCACTATCTTAGTGAAACTGCACAGAAGAGAAAGCTATTTGGATATTTGGTTAGGTATTTGGTCTGTTGACCAGTCATGTTTTTCTGCTTTCGAAGGGTGGTCTGTGATTTTTAAGTTGAGTAGCTTCATTCTGAGAGAGATTACAGTCTGTTATGAGCCCTGTCATAGTTGCAGGTACCTCAGTCTACTGCAGTTGTTTTCACAGCAGACTTAAAGCAGCACAACTTCTGCTATCCCATAAGGACTGGGAAACTGAAGCAAAGCTCCAAATTGGGACTTCAGGCAGAATATAATTATAATTATTTTTTCTCCACAAACATAACTACTGCGATCTTAAATCCTCTTCAATTGCTAAAAGCCTATCTATGCTGTAATTGCCAGTAATCAATCCTCAAATCTTAGAATAATTTAGGTTGGACCACTGGTCCAACTCAAAGCAAGGCTACATTCAAAGTTAGCTCAGGTTGTTTAGAGTGTTATCTACCTGAATTCTAAATCTCTGAAGTTGGAAATTCCACAGCACCTCTAGGCAGCCTGGTTCAGGCTTTAACCATTGTGATATTTTTTCCTTTTATCTAATTAAAATACCTTACTGTGAAGTAAGGCCTTTTGACCTTATACTATGAACCTCTGGGAAGATTCCTGCTCTAGCTTGTCTCATAGTTGGACAGCAGTTAGATCCCTCCTTGTCTCTTTCTCCAGGCAAACTCACTCTCCTGTATGTCGTGTGCTCTATACCCCTAACCAGATGACCCTACACTGAGGTCTTTCCGGTGTGTCCATATTTCTCTCAGAGAGCAAAACTGGGTGCAGTATTCTAGGTATAGTCACACAATGCCAAATAAAGGTGGAAAATCACTTCCCTTGATCTACTGACTATTCTCTTGGACTATAAGTACTTCCACAAAGCTTCTTTCTAGCTAATTTGTCCTCAACCCATACCAGTGCACTGGATATTATATCTTCATATATGCATGACTTTGCATTTGGTTTTGCTGAACTTGTGAGATACCTGTCAGCCTTTTCTCTTGTCTCAAAATCTTTCTGTGTGACAGTTTTGTCCTCCAGTTTATCAGTCATTGTCCCTTTTTCCACCCTTTTAGGTTCAGAAGATTGTTTTACATGCAGTTATCCATGCCACTGATGAAAATTATAAAAGATATTGGTCTCATTATCAGCCTCTGAGGAACACCACTCCTAACAAGTTGTTGGTTACATTTTTGAAACGGTAATTTAGAGCATGGTTGCCCAGCCAATTTTTCACCTATCTTGTACTTCACCTCCACAACTCTACTATCGGGCTGGGAGATCTGCAAGGCATGAATGCAGATTGTACAAAGCAGTTGAAGTACCTTAAGCTTTTCCATATCTTTTGTCACTTCTGTCCGTTTTCACTTTCAGCAGTGGAACAACCTTTTCCCTAGTTTGTTTTTGTGCTCTTTTACATGTAGTTTTGTTGGGTTTTTTTCTAATATATGTTCAAAAATGTCTCATGTTGTCTTTTCCAGTTTCAACTCTATCTTTGGCCTTCCTGTTTCAACCCCTCATGCTCAGGCAATGGCTTTGTAATCCAGAGAAATCCACTCTTGCTTCCAGCTCCTTCACAGCTCTTTTCATTTTTTTCTTTTTTTCCTTTCTTTTCTGCTGAACATTAATTACTGTACATCATGCAGACAGCTGGTGGAAAGTGTGTTTTCAAACTCTGAAAATCATTGACCAATATCTCCTCCCAAACTGAGATGACACCCCCTTTGGCCTCTTTATTCTTGGTTTGGAAACTCCAGTGTGCTTTTGGGGTTGGATTTTTTTGCTTGTTTGGATTTTTATTTTTTTTTAATATTACTTCCTTGAAAAGAAACCATATAAAAAATTACTAGAGACAATTGTCTGTTGCCAGACTTTGAGAATACATCCGTGTCAGTGTATAAAGATTTTTATTTTTTTTGTTTGTTGACATAGTGTATACAACTAAAATGAATCAGAATAAGATTTCTCTAATTAGCGGTGTCACTCTAGGAAGAGCTGCCATAATTTGTGAGATTTGTATTGCTATATAAAATGTTTGCTTTTAAATGTGTAATCTGGAATTAATTTCAGAGTGGGTGCTGGAAGGTGCTTTGCATACTACTGCATGTCACAACCATGCTGTGAAATAAAAGTATGCAATGGCAAGCAGCATGACTCTGAGACTATAGTTAGTATGTCACTAATGTGGCCATTAAGTTTTCATGTTAGGATTTATTATACTGTCATTACGGCACTTTTCTTTTTGATGTATCAAACTACTACTACAGTACATATTTTTTGACATCTCATCTGTTTTAGGCAGGCAAATGGTTACAAGTTACCAAGGAAACTAATAAGCAGTATGCAAAGAATGGGCTGCACAATTCATTTTGCTAGATAGCAAGTCACTGCTGTTTTAATTTCAATTAAATTACTCCTACTTCTCACGTTGATAACATAAAAACAAACCATGTACCATTTCAAGAAGAATTCACACAGCTATTTTCATTTAGTAAATGGAAATAAGCATTGCACTGTAGTTTATACAGATGGAAGATACAGAGAGATGTAATTTGTTGAAGGTTCTGTGTACTTTATATACAAAGTGCTGTATTTTATGAGTTTGTAGAAAACCTTCTCTTCCACTAAGTCCACAAGACTACACCACCACAGACCTTTGCATCTGAATGAGTGTTTAAAACTGGGATATTTAATTTTATTTTTTACTTTGAATTGTCTGCACAGTTTGCAAAAACTCTTTCAAGGCTGCTATTGTGGTGCTGTTCCATGGAAAGAGAAGCTTGGGGTAAAGCAGATTGATTAAGGCTGGAGACTTGGATAAAACAGGTCACCAACCTCCCCTTCCTGAGCAGATTACACAGATGAACTGCACAATATCATGAGAGAAAAACCAAATTTTTTTTTTAAAAAAAGAAGCAAACTCAATCAAAATGAGATCCACAGGGAACTCTGCCTTTTGAAGTCATAATAGCTGTTGTTAAGAATTGTTGTGGGTATGTACTGTGCAGGGAAGAATTAAGTACTCTCTGTAGCCCTAGAGAGCATTTGTTCAGAGGACTGAGTTTTGGGCAAAGGACCCTTAATTTAAAAATAATGTTAAATATTCCTCGTTATTCATTTCTGTTCTGTTCTCCTAAGCGTGTTGTATTGTGAATGGCTTGGTTTATTGATTTGTACCACATCCCTTGACCTCTCCCATGTTTGTAAGATTCCACTCTCTGTAAGTCTAATAAAATACCTGCAATACAGCTGGAGAATAAAGCAAATGCTGCTGCTGCCTTCACACCACTTAAATTGACTATCAGTGGGCATGGTGGGCTGGGAGGGTGCACTTAGCTGCATCCTGGGAGAGACAGGGAATGAGCAGGGCATGCTTACAGGGTAGAAGGTGGAAAATAGGACAGAGATTTGAAGAGGTGATATTGTGGGGCATTGTTACCATGATGATTTTTTGAGATGGATTTTTTTTCTTGCATTTGTTGGATTTGCTTTCAGTGATAGTAGGACTACCTTAACTGCAACATTTGCTCATTTACAGCTTATGCAGAATAGATCCTGTGTTCTATAACTAAGACCAGACCATCCCGCATTGTTTTCTTCTTCTAGGCCATAAAAGGCCTATTCTTAGCTCTTCATATCAGCAAGACTGAAATGAAAGTAGACATGAGTGTCACTTGATACTGATAATCTTCAAAAACATATTAGCTTGGTAGGTGTCTTAACGCCTGCAATAGAAAGGTCAGACAAGATGGTTTGGCAGTCCCTTTAACTTTAAAATCTCTGAAATTATGGAAGATGTGAGTGAATCACAGAATATTAAGGGTTGGAAAGGACCTCTGGAGATCATCTAGTCTAACCTCCCTGCCAGAGTAGGTTCATCTAGAGCAGGTTGCACAGGATGGTGTACAGGCAGGTTTTTAGTGTCTCCAGAGACTGAGATTCCATCACCTTGCTGGGAAGCTTGTTCCAGTGCTCGGCCACCCTCGAAGTAAAGAAGTTCCTCCTCATGTTTAGATGGCACTTCCTATGTTTGAGTTTGTGCCCATTACCTCTTGTCCTGTCACTGGGCACCAGTGAAAGAAGACTGGCCCCACCCTCCTGACACCCACCCTTTATGTATTTATAAGCATTGATTAGATCTCCCCTCAGTCTTCTCTTTTCCAGACTAAAAAGGCCCAAGTTCCTCAGCTGTTCTTCAAAAGAGAGATGTTCTAGTTGCCTAATAGTCTTCATAGCCTTTTTTTGTACCGTCTCCAGCAGTTCCCTGTCCTTGAACCGTGAAGCCCAGAACTAGACAGAGTACTCCATGTGAGGCCTGATCAGGGCGGAGTAGAGCGGGAGGAAAACCTCCTTCAGCCGGCTGGCTACACTCTTCTTGATGCACCCCCGGATGCCATTGGCCTTCTTGACCACTAAGGCACATTGCTGGCTCATGGTCATCCTGCTGTCCACCAGAATTTCTAGGTCTTTTTCTTCAGAGCTGCTTTCCAGCAGCTCAGACCCTAATCTGTACTGATATATGTGGTTATTCCTGCCTAGATGAAGTATCCTACATTTGCCCTTGTTGAATTTCATAAGGTTATTCCCCAGCCTGTTCAGGTCATGCTGAATGGCAGCACAGCCTTCTGATGTGTCAGTCACCCCTCCCAGTTCCCTGTCATCAGTAAACTTGCTGAGGGTACACCCTATACCTTCATCCAGGTCATTGAATATATTGAACAGGACCGGACCCAGTCCTGATCCCTGGGAAACACCACTTGCTACAGACCTCCAGCTAGAGTCTATACATCTAATCACAATGCTCCGAGCTCTATCTTTCAGCCAATTTCAATGCACCCCGTTGTCCATTCATTTAACCCATACTTCCTAATCTTGCCTATGAGGATCCTGTGGGAGATGGTGTTGAAAGCCTTGCTGAAGTCAAGGTAGACAATATCCACTGTCCTCCCCTCATCTATCCACCCAGTCATGCCATCATAGAAGGCTATCAAATTAGTAAGACAAAAATTCCTCTTGGTGAATCCATGTTGGCCACTTCCAATAACCTTATTTTCATTCACAGGCTTTGAGATGCCAGGAGTCTCTTTGACAGAGGTGGAGGTCTGTAGTCTTGTGGATCTTCCTTTGTGCCCTTTATGAAGACTGGAGTGACACTGGCTTTCCTCCAGTTCTCAGGCACCTCACCTGTTTTCCAAGACCTTTCAAAGATGATGGAGAGTGGCCCAGCAATGACTTCTGCCAGCTCCCTCAGCATTTGCAGGCTGCCTCTTAACAGGACTTGTGGATATCCAGTTTACATAACTGATCTCTAACTTGATCCCCCTCAACGAAGAGAAAGTCTTCCTTCCTCCAGACTTTCCCTGTAACCTCCAAAGTCTGAGACTCCTGAGCGCTGGCCTGAGCAGTAAAGACTGAAGAACTCATTCTGTAATTCTGTCTTCACTGCATCCTCTGTCACCATGGCCTCTGCCATTCAACAGTGGGCCCACATTTTCTCTAGTTTTCTTTTTGCCTCCAATATACTTGAGCTCCACCTGCAAAAGCTGCATTGGAGCCGGTGTGTGCAGAGCTCAGGGATGGCATGATCTTCTGTCGAGTGGTGACCGCTGATTCCCAGCTGAGTTGTCAGACTGTTTCCACTCTCCCATGCGAACTGCCATGCCCTTTGTGTTGTGCCTGGCCCTGGCTGCCTGCTCTGGTGTCCCACCGAGGGAGCTCACTCTGACCACGGTGCTCGTGGGTGACACCCACTCATTGCTTGATTGCTCCATGAAAAGAAACTCCCAAGGGGCTTCTTTTATGTGGGCATGTGTGGTCCCCTCATCAAGTGGCCTTTGGTGCATTTATGCCCACTGAGATCTGCAGCCAGTGGTGCTGGTCCTCAACAAAGGTGTTTTTCTTCTCTTGGCTTCAAAAAGTCCACAAAAGAACCCTTTGCCAGACCTTTTTGCCTCAAATCTCTTCCCAATGCAGTCTTACCTGCACTGGAACTTGTCTCCTCTCCTCGGATGTGCTGAAAGCCTTTTAACTTCTTTGTTTGGGTAGCACTTCTCCAAAAGTATTTTTGGCAGTGATGCTGAGGGCATTGACCAGTTCTATAATAAAATCCAGTAATTGCCTGTGGCAAAATTAGATCAACAAGCTGTATAAACACTGGTGGAAATGATGAGGTATCCACCTCTTATCAGAAGATATTGAATTCTGCAGTGTAATAATTGTTGATAGAAATACACTGTGGTAATTCAGAGTACTGCTTGCAGATAATGGAGTAGTTCTACCGCTCCCCTTCCCCCCCCTCCGCCCCTTTCTGGCAGTATGAGCTCATAGTAATCATACTACAAGCAGCACAATAGCAATAGCACAAGCAAGAGCATCCTGTGACCTCACCTCATCTAGGCAAAGGACCCAAACTGTGGGCCAGAACATGAATGTAGGGAGACATGGGGCCACTGTAAATGTAGTTTGTAAGCCACAGAAAGGCAGAGTAACATTGAAATGTTGTGTTTGGAACTAGACAGTTGGAAAAAAAAATTTTGATAGGTTCCAAAATTTACTTTTATGTATAAATATGTAAATGTGTATATATAAACAGGTTCCTATACGTACATTTGTGGAAAATTTGCAATGTTACTGTAAATCTCTTGTGCTGGTATGTGTGAAGCAGTGTGCATGAAGACCTGGAGATACCTGGATAAGCAGTGGATGAATTGGATAAGAATGGATAGGTGGAAAAAAAAAGGCAGGAATGGTATGTAGAAACCCAAAATAATCCAATTCTTGTTTTTTCTGAACTGCACTTCTACCTTGTCAAGCCATATGATGTAGTAATTTTTTCACTGGTCCTCTCTGTAGTCCATATTTTCCACCAGCTTGACTTGAACACCTGAGGCTGGTTCTGCAAAAGTCCTCAGAACTTCATGAGCAATAGGGAGAAAGATTCATAGACATTTTTTCTAACACACTTCAAAAAAAAAAGTGTAAATCTGCTAAAAATTGGCTGGATGGAAAAATTGGAAAAATGCTTTGTAAAATATCAGATACACAAGGAAAATATTTATTGTTGTATGCAACCATGAAGCTTTCATTTTGTTTTCCCACATTTGCAAAAACTGACAAATATATGATTAGGTTATTTATCAAATATTTTATAAATCTGGAAGGTATATTACAGACACAGTTTGGTGTGCTGGTTAATAAAGTATGCAAATGGACTAGGAACATGAAAGCACATACTGCGTGATTTACAAAGACAGAATAAGTGTCAAATTCAGGAAAGTATTTTCTGCAGAGGAGAATGTGTCATCATAAATGAGAAACTGTTGCACCAAATACAACTGGATGTTAAAGGAATTAGAAATGAAGTTGAAGTGAATGAGACTGAGAACAAAACAAATCATTCTGTAACATCTTGTAAAAAAAATAACTAGGATTAAAATTGTCACAGATAGTGTATTCAGAAAACAATTATGAGAAGACAAAATGGAAATACATTCTCTAAAAAGTATTAATCAAAGACAATAGTTACAGGATGATTTTATGCCAGTCAATCAAACTTCAGACAAAGGAAGAAAGTGGTGTTAAGTTTAGATTCAAATTAAGGAATTAAATTATATAGTAACTCAAACAACTATTTTTGGATTTGTATAAGTAGAATCGAGTCCATAATTTTACCCTGTGGAATAGAAAGGAGAATTTCAAAGGATTTCTCCTGGCTAAATGCATTTTACATAAATGCGTAATGCAAAAGTATAAGCTGCAGAGAGAAACATTCTGGTTATATACAGAGTTAAAATTACATGGCATTTAAAATACAGCTCAGAATATGTATATATGGAACAGCGTATTTATTTCTTGGACTCAGATCAATAACAAATCGCTTTCACTGCAGGTGCTTTCACAGAAATGTCTTAAGGGTCAAGGAGGTTGAGTTTGGGCAGGGGGTCTGAAGACAAACTGTTCTCTAGTTGCCAAAAACACAAGCAAGTCAATTAAAGAGAGGAGGGGGAAAAAATATCCCCAAAACATACAGGGGCAACTAACTGAAAGTGGAATTTGTGATTGGAGGCATAAAACTCTTCAGTATGCAAAGAGAAAGGGAATGATAATCATTAGAATCTTGAATTAAGTGGCTGGGTTGGACAGTACTTGGAGCAGAACTGGTGTGAGCTTTCACATGAGTTTTCACTGTATTTGCAGAAAAGTGATAAGGCATGCTGAGGAGAATAAATGAAATATTCATGTTTTTCTAATGAGCATCAGGGGTCCCTATTTTCTCTTTGATATTATTTTTTTCCAGGATACTTGAAATTAAATCTTAGGTGGGAAAGCCACAAGGAGTAACACAATGGCGATAAGGTGGTATCAGAGGCTGGCAGGAGCCCGTGGGGAAGAGCAGGGAAATTGTGGACTGGCTAACTAGCTTCTAGCAGCAGATCATGTTTACTCATGGGTGGATGTTTACTTGTCCCAGACTCAAGTTTAGGATCAAAAAGCATCATAAAATTTGAAAATTTCTAGTCTAGGGAAAGGCCTGAGGGGATTTTAGTGATTGCAGGAGTAGTACTGGGAGATGACACAACTGGAGATGCTAAAGGATGAAGAAGAAATGGCAGAAAGGCAGTCTGCTTCTCATTCATGATGTAGGGGTAACTTCTTTCCATAGAACACATTAACATTAACATTAACATTTAGGACATAGAACACACTTAACACATTAACATTTAGGAAAATAAGTATTACTTTGGATGTCCGAGGCTAAACCTTTAAAAGCTGCAGTTACACCAAACGAGAAAATTCTGTGGTGGCCTCTTAGAGACACTTTTGAATCAACAGTCTCACTCCTGAAACAATGCCCATCCTGTATGTGGTTTCACATTTGCCCAAGATGTGGAAGGGCAAGGCCAAATACCCTCCAAAACCAGGGAGGTAAAGCCCTCATCCCACTGCACTAGGCACAGGCTTGTTGCCTATACCTGTTACTTCTCTGAATGTACAAGAGAAGAGACCTGTGAAAGTGTTAAACCACAAAATGCTACGGTTATTTATTTAAGGCAGGTGAGAGTGGATGGTCTGCTCTGTGATTCTGCATTAGGCAAACGCACTGAGGCAGTTTCTACATTGTAATTAGTTATAGGTGTTGGGTATTTGTTAGAGGCAGAATGGCTCTCCTGTCATGCTACTGAGCCGTCATTAACCTGCCTAGATATATAAACTGTCTCTGGGACTTTAGCCTTTTGAATAATAAATCTTGCTGGGCAACTTCTAGTTTTGGAACATGTGATAAGGAATCAGAAAGGAGTCTTGATCAACCATTTACATTCAAGAGAAGGAGGATATTATGAGCCTTCAAGCTTGGTTAATGAAAACTAGTACATATAGTGGAGTTTCAGACTCTTATCTAATGGCAAGTTCATGCTGTATACAATGGTCAGGATTTTACCCCATGCTTCCCCATGCCTTGTCAGGGCATATTTAACAGGCTTAATAATAAAAAAATACATGTTGAATGAGAAGGCAGGAAAATTATTTTGTTGGGTGGAACAGGAAGTAATGAACAAACCCAAATCCTACTTTCAAGAAATACTAGGAAGTAGCTGTGGTCTGCTACTCTCTCTTGGAAGAAAAGAGTAGACTGAAACTTGAAGAGATAGCTTCTTTAAAAAAATATACTTTGTATTTCAATGCTTATAAAAGGTTGAAATATACAGATTGAGACACTGACCTTTCCTTTTCCTCCTTAGGTGAAACAGAACACAAGCAATGTCCATGCAATCATCTAGAGACACACACAAAAAAGGTGAAGCATACAAGTGTTTCAATGATGTAAAGGTAAAAGTCAGTCTTGCCGTTCTCTGAGAGGAGAAGAGGTCATGCTTGGGACTTCAGTCGAATCACCCTGGGAGTTTTCTTAAAGACCCTGAATTACTCTTTTTGACAAAGCAATTAAAATATGAAAAGCAGAGGAAGTCACCCCGTACATACTGAAATTTCTGGAGAATGGTAGACACTTCGACCCTGTCAGTATGATTGAGAACCACGCAAAATCCTCCTAACAGGTCATGCAGCAGAAAGGATGGCAGAGTTCAAAACAGCATTTAATGAGGCGCTTCCAATACAGAGCAGCACAAGTCCAGTGCTTGGACCTCATGTTGGGATTGCAGTGCTGGCAGCATGCGTAAAACCCTGGGTCATCCTTTTGAGCTTGTTGCTCTGCTCACGATACCAAAGATGCCTTTCTCTGTCCCATTTAATCTTGTACCAAGGGAGCAAGGAAGGCCCCTGGCCTGTTTGACTTAAGTATTTAAGTGACAATTTAACACCTCATCTGCCTTCCTTACTCTGCTTAGTGATGAAAGGGTAAGCTATTATAAAAAAGCTGAGTGGTAAGAAATCACTGCCTAGCTGTGTTTTATCGGATTATCATTATCTCTGTCTTTCTTGTGATTATATTTGATTATGACAGCATGCAATAGGTGTCATTTGAAAATGTTTCCCGAACCAAGCCCTTGGAGTACTAAGCAGAAGAACAACCAGGTTCTGGATCATGATTAATCTTGGAAGGGGTGAGCAACTGGAAGCTGCTTGGTGAGAGGCTGCACACAGCCAGAATCAGAATTCTGGCTCTGAGTGCTTCTAGAGTAGGTTGAGATACCTCTGGGGGAAAAGGACAGCTGAATGCCAACTGTTTAGGGATCACAGCACATGTATGGACTGCTCATGTATTAATTTTGCCCATGTCCAGTTTCAGCACAGCTGAATAGCTGATGCAGATGATCTAATAGTTTTTTAATAGACCTAGGTCGGTGTGCCGAATTATGACCTTCTCGGTCATAATTTGTTATGACTAGCCAAGAGCTTTCAGTGCTTATTCACATGGTGCCCTAAAGATCTGAGAACATATGGGGTTACAATGACATTCATGAGAATTATGCACATGTATCGCTGGATGATTTTTATCACCAAAAGTGTATGTGTATAAAATGTACTCTCAGGGGCCCCATAAATAACAGCAGGCAGTATTTATTAGCAGACTATTTAATAGAGAGATGTTGTCTCATTTCTGGCCAGCAGCAAAACATTCAGCATATTAGATGCTGTTAATTACTTTGTTTATTTTAACTGTGATATAATTTATAAAACTCTTCCAATTTCCCTTCTCTTTTCTCCTACACTTCTTTGGATCTCTGTGATGAGGACAGTTGTCTGCCTGCTCTGCTGGAGGGAGGAGTGGGAAGCCCAGTGCAGTTATGCAGACAGCAGGGCAGGGGCCTGATCCTGAAGTCCTGAAGGGTGAGCACTTTTGCTTGCAAGTGGCCCTCAAGGAAGTTGTAGGAGGGCATTCTTTGCTGGAGCTGTCTCTAGCCTTTCTTATTACAGCTTCCTTTAAGGTCCCTAGCTGTGCAGTTTGGATGTTGGCCCCAAGCCCAGCCAGCTGAAGTCCTAGGTGTGAGGGATGCTGGTGTCCTGCTCACCTCCTCAGAGCAGAAAAAGCTGATAGGAGGGTCCTGGCCATGCATTCTACTTTTATTCACATGAGGGAAGACATCTCCCCCACAGCTCTTTGCAAACTTGAAAAGTGTAATTTGTTGGGTGGGTTCTTTGTTGTTTGTTTGGTTTGGGGTTTTTTTGTGGCTTTTTTTTTTTTGGTAAAAAAAATATACCCCGTCTGCTGCTGTACAGCAGAATCATTGTTTCAGGAGGAAATGCAATCTTAGCAGGTCTGACTGCACATGCAGATTAGATTACACATCTGGAGAGTTATCTAGAAAATAATGGATTAGTTAGACCCGGAACAGTTGACTTCAGAGCTCTCAAAGGGCCTGCCAACTGCTAAAGGGTCAGACCCACCTAACTGTGTATGAGCACCAGTCACTACACAGACACCTCGAGCTCTGCCAGCCTCCTCTGCAATGCCCCAGGCTTAGGGTGCTCAAGATAGGTGCAAACAAGGAGGGTAGCTCAATGATGCAGCCCTACAGGGACATATTTTGGACCCTATTTGGCTCTGTGCAATAAAGTATGAAGCACCAATAATTCCTATTAACTTGACAGTCTTCTGCATATTAATAATCTGGTTTTTGGACTTGCCATGAGAAAACACTATATAAATTTAAGTAGTGACTGCAATGAAACCTAACATGACTAGATGAAGTCACTCAGTGTTGGTAAACCTGATAATATATCTGAAATGAAGAGTTTTACTTCAGAATTTTGGGACAGGTATGACTGGGATAGGTTTAGATATATGTGCTCAGCTGTTCCATAATTACCTAGAGAACTTTTTGCAAATGATATTTTTCCCAACTTGATTTGGTAAGTGGTATAAATCAAGAGATGAATGAAGTACTGCCATTAGCCAACAGACTTGGATCTATCTTTGTACTAATAGATTTCTTTGCATTGTAGAGATTTGTGGTCCTCTTGACAGTCAGCAAAAGAATGTGCAGGTTTAGTTTTGAGAATGTCCTGAGAAAGGTTTCCCTGACAAATTATTCTCTCGAGACTTTTGACATGTAATTCAAACCATCCCTATAGCATGTATACTGCACCCTGAGGCACTGTATCCTGGAGAGCAGGTCTGGGAAAAGACACAGCTGCTGGAAGAAGAGCAGGTGTCATTCCCACAGTAAAGATAAAAAATGAATGAGAGTGAAGAGAAATCTGAATGACTGATGAGATATAACATCTTATGTACTTTCATAAAGGAGGGAGGACAGGAGAATTCTGCTTAAATCAGTCACATGGAAGTACTCAGCTCAAGAAGGGATAAAGCTCTTTAAGCTACAGCTTAGACTGAACGTCTTCAGTATTGTGAGCAAGAAAGACTGTTTTTATGGGGTTTGAAAAGAATCATTATTACTGAACAAAGAGTGAGACAAGCACTTATTTGAGAGATTGATGCTATGAGGGTCTAAACGTGGTCCTGAGTACTTTTGCTTGTCATGTCTGAGTGTTACTATGCTCTACACTGAGGGAATTAGACTGCACATCTAGCTAAGTGTTACAGAAGTATATGTTTAAGAAGTTCTGGTTTGCATGAGCTAGGACCAGCCTGTTGTTTATTCAGTGCTTTGAGGCAGATAAAACCCAGACACTGAAGCAGATCTCTGATGCTCTGAGTGACTGAATAACCCAGGAGCTGGCCAACGAGTGTGTAAACGTCTCCCTCTTCTGCAAATTACTTCCTCAATAATGCATATATCGCAGTAATTCTTTCTTTGGGATTCTTCCCACAACTAAAAAGATTAACAGCTAATCTACCCTAGAAAGTTATGGAAATGCAAGGAGGGGAGAATGGGATTTACTTATGTGTTCCTAGTGTGCCTTAAATAAGTTTTGTATAACAGCGAGACCTTTCATATGTTATATGCATTAAAATCCCTATCATGGCTAAAACTCATTGAAGACACACAAATGTGTTAATCCATGTGCCTTATTTAAAAATAAAAGTCATCTGAGCACAGAGAGTAGTAGTTAAGCACACATAAGGAACCGAAACAACCACATCTCAAATATTTGCTTTTGGTGTGTCTCTAGGTATGCAATCTACTTTTTTGCGATCACTCGTCAAGTGTAGCCCATGAAATTTTGTTCTAGTCTTCTTCTAGCAATTTCTGTATTCACACACTTATCTTACAAGGAAATGGCTTAAAGGCTGCACATTGTCAGACTATGTTCTTTGAGCATTCTTTAGCATCTCGGTAGGAGCTGCTAGCCTTTCTATATCTTTGTCTAAAGCATGGTTTTTCATCTATTTACTTACTGTTTAAATTCAGAAGCTAAAAATCAGGTATCTTTTTGTTAATTTGAAAAATATATAAATAATTATTAAAAAAACCTTGGCCCAAGATATAACAGACCTGACCTCATAGATGTTCCCTTAATATTTTACTGGTTTTATGTTTTTTCTCTGTTTCATAAGGAGAAATTAAACATAGAAATATTTAAAATAATCCTCCATGGTGATATGTGGTTGATTTTGAGGTTTCTCCATTTTTTTTTCCTAATACCAAATTTTGTGAAGTTAACTGTTTATTTTTTGAGTATTTTGGTATGTTTTTCTACTAGGACAATTGTAGAAAAGGTGGGGAGCTGAACAGTGAGCACATACTGAAGCCAGAAGCTGAAGAGAACTGAGTGCCGGGATTTGCCAAGTTTCCTTCTTCCCCACTGGGAAGAACTGAACTTCCCCAGTCTTAGACATCCAGAGGGAAATTTTCTGGCTCTTTAGAGCAAGTATAATGGTGAATGATGGTTGAGGGTTTCTCCTTCATCTAAACCGCAAATGAAATCAGACTGTGCCTTTCTCTGAAACTCTTAAGATTGCATTAAAGTGGCAGAGAAGAAGTTTGTAGAATTTAGAGGAAACCTATGCACAAGAAATGTCAGTGATTGTAGAGGAGCAGCCTGAACAAGAAAACAAAACTTCTCTAAGAGCGTCCTAGAGCTCTGAACATCTTTCATGAGAAAAGAAGGGGTTTAGGAACCATAAAATGTACGATATTTTGTCATACGTCGCCTGGCTTACTTCTATCTCCAGATATGCACCAGAATCATTGTGAAATTATTTTTTTTTTCCAAAACTTTGCTATGGGTTTTTTGTTTGCTTTTTAGTTGGTTTGTTTGGGGTTTTTTGCTAGTATTTGGTATCTTCTGTCAGATAAATAGATACCTTAAGTTGATAACATGGTGTAAGCTATCCTGCTCTTTTGTGTTTCACTGAACACCATTAATAACAAATGTCAAGCACTGCTTATATTAGTTTTATTCAAGAGAATTCAGAAACAGCTAGTGGAAAATTGTGCATCTGATCAAATGTTTGAGAATCCCTGAAGACTGAATTATGAAGGGTTGTAGTGAAATATGTCAGCTGAATGAGGGATAATGGAAAATTATCCATCCCTTTGAGCGTGTCATGGGAAAGACCTTGGGGATCTCTACAGGGAAAAACATAAATGATAGTCTAATCCATGGATTTTCTAATGGATTATTATAGATTTTTTTTAATGGATATTGACGTCGGTGTGCATATTGTATATATGCATTTAATAACTAAAGTCATGTTCATAGCAATGAATCTGAATTATGTATTTTAAATTATATAATAGCAAAAGTGTCCGAGTTTCTGCTCTGATCTTTGCATGTTGAGCTGAGCTGATAAGAGAGTATTGCTGAAAGTTCTGTTAGGAGACAGACCTGCAGTTTTACCTATCTAATGAGAAGCTTCAATTCTGTGAAGTATCAGCAGGGGCACTACAAGAAACAGTTATTTCCTCCTTAGCTATAACAAACTGGAGCAGTAGTGTTGCAAGGAGCTTCAACACTCTAGAGTGCTAACTAAAATGCTGTAAAATGATGAGCTTTTGATGTCAAGAGCTTGACATCTCATGGCTATGTTGCCATAAGAGTGGGAGGAGAAGGTAGTCATCGTGTAGCAGTCTGGAAATTAAAAAAGAAGTTGACTCTCCAGAATTAGGTCCATGCTGAAAAGGCAGAAGACAGTGATGCTGAAGAGAGCATATATTGAGGATGAAATATAGGAGAAGTTATCTTATGTATGTATGCAAAAAGATGGACAAAAAAAAATGCATTCTCTGGCACAGTTTATGGAAGAAATAGAGCACGTTGCACTGCACTCTGCAACAGAGACAGATTACAAGGGACATGTGACAGCTTGTGGTATGTGAGCTGTTTTCATGTGAGCTTTTTTCTCACAGATGCTCATTGGCAGAAGGATGAAAGAGGTAGTATCCCTGAAGCAATCTTTGTTAATGTCTCATCTCACAAATCATTGCAAAGCAAAGCTGGATGAATAGGAAAAGCCAGTAGATTATTTCAGTACTAACTGCCATTAAAAGCTTTCTCAAGAAGGAATCATAGATAACGCAAATGGTTAGTGGTCAGTGGAACTTGGGAACTGGAGGTAAATTAGGAGGGAATCTTAGATAAACTCAAAAGGTGTAAAAAATTGTTTGGAAAAATTACACTGACAGTTGTGGATTTTGCTTGCATTTGGTGATGTTGAAAATGCAAGTGAGGGAAGAACCAAAAGTTATGTCAGAAAGTACTTACACCCACTGACAGAGCACAAAAAAATAAAACCAGATTAAAAGCATAACGTCTGGATGATGAAACAGATGTTCTCACGAACAGCAGACTTTTTCAGTGTTTAGAACACTGAAATACAGGAGAAAGACCTGCAATGCCCTCTGATGTTGTTATTAACATGGCATAGTAGAAAAAACCTCATCAAGTATGTTAATAAGGTGAATTGCTCATATTCATATTCAGCTAGATGATTAGCGATAGACACAACTGCATTCTCCTTACTTCTGTTGTTGTTCTGTCCTGCAGTTTGAAAAATCTGGTTTTTTATAGAACTTGGTCAACTTTATACTGTCCTTTGAAAATCTTCAGTCCTGTCAATAGTTTCAGCAAAGGTTATACAGTGTGAGGCAAGGCAAGAAATTCATGGCATGTGAAAATTTAGAAATTGGGAAATATTATTGTTTCTTTGTTGCTCTTTTAAAGGGATAATCTATTTTACTGTTCAATAATCCTGAAAGGTAATTTGGAGCAGAATTAGCATAGTAAACTACAAAAGATAATGGTGTGCAGAAATCCCTGGCTTTCTTCAGGATTAAGACCTAATCATAGTAGACTTGAAGGATAGAAATTCCATTTAGATATGCAATTAGTATATTTGTATAACTTAAGCTATTAGGAATTAGAAATTTAGGGGACATTGGGATTTCTAGCATTTTCATGGAATTATAATAATACTGTATGTTGTGAATGGTCAGCTTGTTACCAAAACCAAGCCATCATTATTACAGATATGTATTAACAGTGAGAAGTAACTACTGGAAAAAAAATATTCATTCCATCTCCAGATGGAAAGGAGGCCTTGATAAATAAATATTCAAAGTAGACCGAAATAAAAGAAACCCAAACATTATTTTCGTGCAAGTGTCAGTCAAAGTTCCCCTTGAATAGATAAGAAATAACATAAGCTTGAGTCCAAAATGACCCTCCAATTCACATGTTTAGCCAGTTTTAGACATGAAAAGAGATTGTTCACATTGATCACAATTCAAAATCTGCAAAGACAAAAAAGCCATTACTGCCTCAGATTGAGTTATGTTTGTGCCTGGCTTCTGTCTGAATACTCATAGAATCATAGAATGTTGAGTAGGAAAGGACCTTAAACATCATCTAGTTCCAGCTACCCTTCCATGGGCAGGGACACCCCCACTAGACCAGATTGCTCAAAGTCTCATCCAGCCTGGCCTTGAACACTTCCAGGGATGAGGCATCTACAACTTCTCTGGACAACCTGTTCCAGTGTCTCACCACCCTCACAGTAAAGAACTTCTCCCTAATGTCTAATCTAAATCTAACCTGCTGTAGTTTAAAATCATTGCCCCTTTTCCTATTACCACATGAATCACAAAATGCTAGGATTTGGAAAGGACCTCTAAAGATCATCTAGTCCAGTCCCCCTGCCAGAGCAGGATCACCTACAGTAGGTTGCACAGGAATGCGTCCAGGTGGGTTTTGAATGTCTCCATAGAAGGAGACTCCACAACCTCCCTGCGCAGCTTGTGCCAGTGCTCTGTCACCCTCACAATGAAAAAGCTTTTCCTAATGTTTTTGTGTAACCTCCCATGCTCCAACTTGTACCCATTGCCACTTGTCCTGTCATTGGACATTGCTGAAAAGAGCCTGGCACTGTCCTCCTGACTCTTCCCCTTGACATATTTATAAACATTAATGAGGTCACCCCTCAGCCTCCTCTTCTCCAGGCTAAAGAGACCCAGCTCCTCCAGCCTTTCCTCATAAGGCAGATGTTCCACTCCCTTCAGCATCTTTGTGGCTCTGCGCTGGACTCTCTCAAGCAGTTCCCTGTCTCTCCTGAGCTGAGGGGCCCAGAACTGGACACAATATTCCAGATGTGGCCTCACCAGGGCAGAGTAGAGGGGCAGGAGGACCTCTCTCGACCTACCAGCTACTCCCCTTGTAATATACCCCAGGATGCCTTTGGTCTTCTTGGCCACGAGGGCACATCGCTGGCTCATGGTCATCCTGCTGCCCAACAGAACCCCCAGGTCGCTTTCTCCTATGCTGCTCTCCAGCAGGTCAGTCCCCAACCTATACTGGCACATGGAGTTGTTTTTTCCCAGGTGCAAAACTCTACACTTGCCTTTGTTGAATTTCATAAGATTTCTCCCCGCCCAGCCCTCCAGCCTGTCTAGGTCTTTCTGAATGGCAGCACAACCTTCCTATAAAAAGTCTCCCCCCAGCTTTCCTGTAGCCCCCTTTAGGTACTGGAAGGCTGCTAAAAGGTCTCCCCAGAGCCTTCTCTTCTCCAGGCTGAACAACCTCAACTCTTTCAGTCTGTCTTCATGGGAGAGGCACTCCAGCCCTGTGATCATTTTTGTGGCCCTTCTCTGGACCTGCTCCACATCCATATTGTGTTGAGGGCTCCAGGCTTAGATCCAGGTTAGATCTTACAAGGGCAGAATAGAGGGGCGGAATCACACTTCTTGACCCGCTGGCCACGGTTCTTTTGATGCAGCCCAGGAGACTGTTGGCCAAAAAAAGACCCACATACTCACCATACTCTTTATGGTGGCCTTCTCTTCCAGATGGAATATTGTAGAACAAGTTTCACACCATTTAAAGATAGATTTTTACTGTATTTCCTCATCCTAACCATCACCAATTAATCCAAAAATACCTGTCTTCAGATGATATTCTGTCTCCAGATAACATCTTTAAAGCCTGGCATAAAGAAATAGATATTATTTAAAAGCTATCACACTTTAGCAAGCTTAGCCTCAGGCCACAGAAACCAAAGTCTTCTGTACTAAATTCTTCATAAGCATCAAATACAAAAGGTCACTGCTTTGTTCACAGTAAACTTACAGTCTAAAGATCAGCTAGAAATGGCTGTAGTTATAGATTGTACAAAGAACAAAAGAATTGGTATTTGTTTGCGATGTACAGCTGCTCAAGATAGTAATTGCTAAATTTAAGTCATCAATATTTGCCTAAATGTTGGGGTGGGACACTTTTAAACACCAAAACGAGAAATTTTCAGTAGTATATACAAATAGTTCCTCCTGTAATTGAGAGGAAGCCTGGGAGCAGCTACTGTGAAAATTTGGTAAGTGAAAAGAGGTGGGGGGTGTCTATGGAGGAGTGTGTACAGAGGCTGGTATTCCATGGTGAGTGAGTCACGATAGGCATGAGTTTTGGTGCAATGGAAGAGAGGCATGTGGAGAAATTACATAATCCAATCACAGTTTGTAAACATCCAAAATCATCTCTTGCCATTTAGTCAACACATATGTAGGACATGCATTTAGACCAGGAATCTCCTTGCTTCTGCAGAGTTGGTATAGTTAGTGAGATTTTTTTCCAATTTGAAAGTATCCTCTGTAGTCCAAGTACTCAATCAGAATGGCAGAAGGCAAGTTTCAAGGCCTATAAAAACAGGAAACTGCTGTTTCAGGCATCATTGTAAACGAATGTGGGCAGAGTAAGCTTGAAGAGAAACAGATATTTCAGCTGTGAGATACGAGCTTAAATATGGACAGACAAAAAGACTCAGTGTCTTGGAGATGTCTGGCAGAAAGATGTCCTTCTGGACGTGAGAACCTAGGAAACGACCTGACTTGAAGGTGCTGCCCATGCTATAAACCTGAAGGAACGAGTAGGAAAGCAAAGTTATTGGCACCAACCAGAAGAAAACAGAATAAAATAATAATAATTAAAAAAAGCAGAGCAGTGTTGATGAGGAAAAAAGGAAAGAAAATCTCATGAGAATTTGCCAACTCATTGTTTCACAGGAAGGGTCTGTCTTTGTAGAACTTGCTCTAGAACACAAACAGGACTCCAGTACTATCCAGTAAGATCTAGATAAGAAATCTTTCTGATTTCTCTCAATTTGCCTTCCTAATTTCAGTGTGGTTGGCCAGTGAACAAAGTCAGTCTGTGAGGTTGAAGCCACTGTGTGTAATGGGCATCATTTGGATTTGTAAATATTTTGTCTATCTGTTCCATTGTATTCTTTGCCCAGATATGTTCTAAGTGTATTTTGTAAAACAAGAAGAAATCAATTATGAACAAAGGAATACACTATTCCAACTGTGGTGGAGGAGGTAAGAGTAGGTAAGGGATTAGATAAATATAATTGTTTATAAATCCCCCCCCCCACACACACATTTTCTCTGTTTTTAATTGAGATCTCAAGGGAAGAATGTATATTATAATTTATGGTAATAAGTTTCAGTCCCTGGCTTTGTATTTTCTCTTCTGGTGTCAGTAGTTTTCTTAGGTTATGAAGAAGGGGAAAAGATCTACTAAAACTGCTGTGCTAGGAAGAAATAACAGCAAAAAAGGAATAAAATTCTTTGCAGGTAAAATGAACTGTAAAAGGCGTGAGGGAGTCTGGTTTCCCTATGCCCAAGGCCTTTGCAATATTTCAGATAAGGCCTGTTAGAGGAACAAGGACTCTTCAAAGAATCCGGTAGG
>NW_009731004.1:52913-139704 GCF_000703405.1 Apaloderma vittatum
TTGAGTGGCCTGTGAGATGGGAATTTCCGTCAGCACTAGACTTGCTCTGCCAAAGAGCTGGTACATGGAGGTTCACATGTGCCCCATTCCAGTGCATGTTTAGGTCACAGACGTGCACCCAGACGGGGGAATTTGTGTCCCATGGAAGGTTCTTCCAGTTGGAAAACCTCAGGGATCACAGTCCAGGACTTGAATAATGGAGGCACAGGTTCGAGACAAGTGCTGAGATCAGGCTTGACCCCATGATATAACCTAAGTTGGGCGAAGTCCCAATATCTCTTTTTTTGATGAGAAATATTACTGAGGAATTAGAAAGTCTTTCCTGATGCAGGTATTGCTGAAATGGATTTAGGTCCTGAGGCAAAAGGGCAACTGGACTTGATGGAATGTCATTTGCAAGTAGGAATTAATATCTTATTAATTAAAAATAAGCCTTTCTTTCCCTTGATACTTGTGGATTTTTCCTTCTTAATCTGGCTACAATGATGATATGAATTTAAAATAATTCCTAGTGCTCTATATTCAAACATGGTTTTGAGTCTGTAGCTCACATAGCATTGAGTGTTCACAGGTTAGTTCTGATTGTGCTGTGAAAGATGAATTAAAAACAACAAAGCAGTTCTCACAATTATAGTAATTTTATATTCACTGTGTAAACTCTGCCCCCTCCTAGAGCTTTTAAAATGTCCCCTGCAACAAAACAAACAAACAAACAAGTTGAAAACTTCTTCTCTAGAGAAAAGTAAGAAAAATGTTGGTTCAAGTTTGTTGGCTTCTATTTTTTCTTGCTTCATGACTTTAGTATCACACACAAAGAGAACAGTAACTTATTACTAGGCAATGGTGTATCATAATACTTCAAAGTTAAAACTTTCTGGCATATAAAACAATAACATGCATGCTGTTACAGGTATTAACACTTGGTGTTGCAGTTTTAGGACAAAAGCTTTAACAAGAATCAGAAAAAGGTTTATACTGATCTTTCATTTATGTAAAAAAATATTAGGAGAAAGTATTAACTTCTTATAGTTTCAATAAAATATTCTTCTACTTCTGACCCTTTCTTGAAAATCATTTTGAGCTTTCTACACATCAAACAAGTATGTCAGTAACAGACTACCATGACTTTCCTGGTCAAATTAAAGTTTGTCTTAACGCTCAGTATCCTAGTTAGGATTCTGAAAATAAACTCATGGCATGTGCAACCATTTACAGAGGTAAAGACTTTATGTGCTAAAATACATTTAGTGCAGGGATTGAGTTCTTCTATGCTCTATACAGCCCTGAGTTCATGGTCAGTGTTGTATAAATACAATTTTATAAGCCTTTGTTTGTGACTTTAAATAGATTTAATTCAGTTTTTTAATACAACCAAGCCAGGAGATTATTCACTTTGATTATGTGTTTCTACCTTTTAAATTCTGATTTTTAATGAATTTGTAGCACTTTCCTTTGCCTGGTATGAATTACAAAGATGTGGTTTTGTTCTGCTTTGTATGGTGCTTTTTGTTCTCATGTTTGAGAGCCATAGAATTAATTTTAATTTTTAATTAAAAAAATGCTAAGTCAACTGATTATTAAATAGATGTGCTTGTACTAGCAACAGTATTGAATATATTATGCCATTGATCTGCTATAATTACGTCTTCACTGCTTAGGTCTGATAAAAGGGGAAGTTGAGTTACGTCAGATCTGGCTTTGGCTGCTGAAAATTGTGTAGCTGTAAGATTACTTATTGGGTCCTTTTGTGAAAAGGATCCGATAAGAACAAATGGTGGAAACCTGATTTGCTACCTTGTGTTTGCTGCTGTTCTCTGCAAAGGAGACATGAATTTGAACTGTTGGTTAGTTTTAAATTAATACATATGAATATTTATAATATCACATGAAGATATTTGTGTCCAGCCCAGCCCTAGCTCTTGACAAATATAAAACTCTTGTAATTGCTTTGCTTGCAGATATGGACTCCAGGACCATTGTGACTTATGCTTTTGCCATTTTCAGGCAGCAAGGTTTAAGCTTTACTGTAGGGAAGAAAACTTCAGAGCCAGGGTCTGCAGTCATTTCCCAGCCCCTTGCAGCAGCAGTGATATTGCTTCCCAAGGAATTCTAAAGTTTGATGTTTGATCTGCGAAGCCCTACACATCTATAACTGTTGCAATCAGTCCTCTGGGAAGCTCAGAGTACTTGGGGAGAACAGAATTTGTGGTTGTGGGTTTGTTTTTTTTTAATGTAGTGGTTTTGGTTTATTTCGGGTTGTTTTTTTTTGACAGAACTTGGGAACTTGAGTCTGGCAGTTCTTGACAGAGTTATTTGGATGACACCATGGTCTGTGGCTAATGAAGGTCTCACAAAATTTGAATGAAGTGTTGCATGGGTGCTTCTTGAAAATGTGCTTGAAACAGTGAAAATCCAATTTCTTTAAATATTTCTAGGGTATTATCAAAGCTGTAATGGCTGACATTATTTACAGGGTCTCTAGACTTGAAGGAAAAAAAATCTTTCTGAATTGGATGCTCAGGAGCAGGGAGAGTTGCTAATTAGTTTTAATTGTGTCAGCCTGCGATGCCTGATAAAATTCAAATCAAATACTTCGTTGGCATGATGAGTTATGCATAGCAGTGCCAAACTAAAAAAAAAACCAAAAACAAAAAAAAACAAACCCCAAAAAACAAACCACAAAACAACCAGATCCTCAGATACTCTGCTTCTGGCTGTAGGTACCGCTTGTCCAGCATTAGTCTACCTTGTGACTGGAGTTTTTATTCTCTATCTCTGTTTATCTCTATTGATACATCCTCATTTGACTCCAAGTTTCTTCACAGCAGACTGCTGTTGCTGCTTTGTGTGCCTATCTCAAAGAGGGCAACTGTTCCTACAAGGAACAATGTCTCCAGCTGTACATTGTTTGAATTGCTTAAATGAAAGATCCCGGGGCTGGAGGGAAACTGTGATAGGAGAAATGTGCCTGAAGCAGGTGGGCATTCAAGCTGGGAAGAGGGCAGATAGTAAGGACTGTTAGGAACAGAAGGGATTTATTTATTAATTTTTTGGCAGTTAAAAAAATAAATAAAGGTTGGTAGTTTAAATTGCCTCAGGCAGAGAAAATAATAAAGCAGCACAGAGGCTGGTGACAAGAATATGATGAAGATGAACTATTGGTGAAATGTAAGGTATTCCACATAGTTGGTCTGTCTCACAAAACAGCAGTGTTGCAATGTAACGTTTCTGGAGATCAACCTGCTGGAGAGAGGTGAGGTAATGCAAGGAGTCCAAGGAATTTCAAATTACTTGTCTGACAAAGTAGATGAACATGCTGTTCATTAATGTTTTAGTGTATTATCAAAGAAGGTGCTAAAGTGTCTGTTTTAGAAGGAGGATGAATCCTCTCTCTCCCTGACATGATTTCCTACCTAGGAAATGAGGCTGGCCTCTGTGCTGAGATACAGACCTAGTCATTATCAGTGTTTCCTTCATATAAGCTCTGTCTGTACCGATTCCCAAGCCAGAATACTGGAAAGCTGGGATGTGCACCTGACTGTGCCGTGAACGTGCAGATTGGCTTTGAGCACTTCACAGGTCTGTGCTCGTTTCTCCCTTCTTTGACCTCTTACTGAAAATACTCAGGAGCACAGGTGATCCTCTCCCTTTTTCCAAGGACTCTGGCATGATGAACATGAACTAGAACTTTGAAGCTCTACTATACTCATGTATTACTTGATTATTTTTTGCCAGATTTCAGTTGAGAAGCCATGGGATTTTGGATTAAAGCATGTGGTTGACATGTTTTTCCCATCCCTCTAAGGATGCAAAGAAGCAATTGTGCACGCTCCAGTAAGAGTATACATAGGAGATACGAAAGGACACCTGGAGATGGATGTCTCTGACAATCTGAGTTTCTGTGATTTCACCACATGTGTTGTGTCATAGTGACTGACTATGTACGTGTCCTTGCCTATCAGAGGCAGACAGCAAGACAAAACACTTTAGCTTCAAATCTCTTCCAGCACAGTAATGCCGTTGTGCGTTCAAGGCACTTGCTGTTTTTCAGTTATAGCTTTGTGGTTTTTTCTCCTCCTTTACAAGAAAAGGTATCACAGAGTTTCCTGCTAGCCTGCATATTCTATAAATGAACCACCCTTTCCATTGCTCTGTTTGTTACTGGAATTACTCTAGGCAAAAATATTTAGTATTTATGTGTTGGCAAGCTGTGTGTCGGGGAGATGAGAAAGTGATCATCGTTAAGATGAGAAAAGAGGAGGTAAAATCTGAGGAGGTAAGGAGAGTATGCTGTGAGGGAGAGAGTTAGAAGTGAGATTGCCAATATCTGGAAAGAAGACAAGGTGGTAAAAATCAGAGCAAATAAAAACTGCAAGGAAGAGAGGCTGTGAGAGCGCATGAAGGACTTTGTAGAGAAAGGAGGCCAAGGCTGGAGAATGAAACCCAGAATTATCCACATACTGTGGTAAGATTAAAATTGATTTTCATATTGGTTTTCCAGTAACATAAATTAGGAACATGGAGAGCACAGTGCAGGTTATTATCAGTAGAAGAAGGGACCCCAGTTCCAAGGTGTGATGCTTGCAGCAGATTACCTGCAATTTATAGCAGCAGTTAAGGGACAGCCCCAGTCTCATGTACTAATAACAATTTAATGATGGCCCAAAACTTTTCTAGGCTTCTTTGTGACACCTGCGGTCCACATTGCTGTATCTTGATAACTGTTAACACTTGAGGTGGCTCATGGGAAGCTGCTTCACTGTTGTGAGAG
Organism: Apaloderma vittatum; assembly: GCF_000703405.1. Taxonomy (NCBI): domain Eukaryota; kingdom Metazoa; phylum Chordata; class Aves; order Trogoniformes; family Trogonidae; genus Apaloderma; species Apaloderma vittatum. The sequence continues at coordinate 57,685 of NW_009731004.1, forward strand.
CAAGATAGACATATTGCTGGCTTTCACTGAATTTATTACATGCTCACCACTTTTTTTTTTTTTTTGGAAAATGTATGTAAACAGAAAATCACTTAAGTGTTTTGAAAAACCTAAACTTAATCTCAGTGCTGTGAAACTATGAGTGGGAGGATGCTTATGAGGTTACACTGGGTAAAGCCTTTGGCACTGTTCACTACAGCAGTAAAAATTCAGTGAGGAAGTGTTGAAATTGTGTCAGAGGAAATTGTTCCAGCAGAGAATTCGAGACTATAAAAATAAATATATGTTGCTGCCTTGTGAAATGTTAATAGCCAATTTGAAAAAAAAAGACTTCGGGTCTTGCAGTCCAGATGTTGGAAGAAAAAGAAAAAAAAAAAAGGCAAAATGTCCTTTAAACTGTTTTCCTTGTGATACACTCAAGGGTGGGAGAGAAATCTCGGCATCCATCCAGTTCTCACTAACCTTGAAATTACAGGAATAAATCTCTGTGTAGCAGGACAGAGTTCACTCATGAAACCCTCTTTTTTTTTTTTTTCAGTAGAAATATAAAGACAATACAATATGGGAGACCACAAGAAAGTCTTACACTTAGTACCACTCAGAAAAACAGTCCTAAAGGAGGCTCATGTAAATATTCTACACTACAAATAAAAATATTAGAAAACATGTTATATGTGATTAAGCAGAGGAGACTATAAAGTCCAGTGGCAAGTTCACTTGAATTAAACCCATATGCCAGGCCTTGCACAAATAAGTGTTCTCTACACAACAGAGTTGTTCCAAGAATCAGGTGTTAGTGTTTCTCAGCATCTTGCAAGTATGCTGAAAAACACAGAAAATGTGAAGCATGCCTAATGTAAATGTTTTGTTCTGCTTGACTCATTTTATTGTCAGTTGTGCAGACCTGTGGCTCTCTTTTGGGTGAAATTTCTCTCTCTGCAGAGCAGAAACATTTATCTTACAATTAAAACCCTATTTTCAGTGCTCAAGTAAGACTTCGATGGTGCATAGACCCTGTGCTGAAGTAATTTCTGTGTTATTACTTTTTTCAATACTTTATGTGTGCAGTAGGTTGTACCATGTTTTCAGCAAGTACTCATGTGAGGAACATGGCTTAAGGCATCATACAATTTTCAAACTATAGGTTAAAACAAAGAATACGGAGACTTTCATGCGGCTATTGTTACTGTTCACCCTTTTTATCTAGTTCTCTGTGACATGGCAGTTGCACAAAACACATTCTACTAATGAAAAATTATTTTTCTTTAAGTCTGACCTTCTTCCAAGTAAGGACAGCATGGTGAGTTTTAAAGCATTATAAGGGTTAATCTGGAATTGCTTCATCTGGATAATCTTTTGTGTTTCCTGCTGTTTTCTTTAAATACTTCCAGCTGCATAACTACTGTAATAGCTATCCTAATTTTCAGCCAATGGCCAAGACAACGTGAAACCACTCTGAGTCAGTTTGATTCTTAGTTTCGCATTTGACTTTAGTGGAAGCTAAACCACACGTTTAAAATTCTAGTACAATGCAAAGGTTTCTGTTAACTGTAGTGGTGTTAATTTATAAACCCTACTAAAATCTTCTTTTCTATTAAGTCCCCCTAATTAACAGGTTTCTTACAAATTATTTTGGGTTTGCATATACAACAAGAAAGAACAGAGAGTCTTTTGAAGTTATACTGTAATTTGTTGTGCAAGATGATGTCACAGTTGCTGACAAGCTGAGCACCACATATTTGGTTCAGGAAGTGCTTCCATGTTGAAATGAAGTTTATATTCTTAGTTGCTATGGGAAAGGATGAAGAGAAAACCACCTCACTGGTTTTTAGTGAGGGTACTATAACAGATACATCAGAATCAATAGCAGTGAGAGCAATGGAGTAAGGTTACGCACATCATTACTCTGCAGACATTCCTCCTGCCCAGTCTTCATATGGCTCACAGGATCTGATTTTGGTAGCTCTTTCTTTGTGCCACTTCTTTGGAAAGATAATTTTGCAAAATTACCTTTTCCTTTCAGGCATGCTGCTGTGAGTTTTCTTTTCAAGAAGTTGGAGAGTACCAGTGAAAATTAGCAGCTTCGAATTAATTATTAATTTTTTATTTATTATTTAACTAATACTGCTTTTTTTATTTTTTAATACTGGGCTAAAATTAAAGAGGCAGCAGTGTTAAATGGCTTAGGAGCAGGGCACCCCAAGCTCTGTTCCTATCTCCAACAAAATTCAGATTGTACTTCTTTTGCTTTTTTTACTTTCTGGCTGTCGTGTGTACTCTAGATCTCCTCTGCACTAAGTGTTTATGCCATGTACATGTGCACAGTGCAAAGAGGTCACCACTTGATACTTTAAAGTCTTAAGGTCTGAGTTGGCTACAATGATGACTTAATGTCACCTGCATCTCATGATGCTACATCCAGTCTAGTAAATAAGGATTCTAGGCAAAAAACAAACCCCTTAGCTTAGTAATTAAGGATTGTAGGAAAATAAAAACCACAAACCCAAATACTAGTCTTTCCCTGCTGACAGTCTAAGGTATAATTACTGCAGGGGGCAAAAAGAGAAGTGAATGAATAACACTGGGCATGACTAAGCTAGGGGCCTAGCTTTCCTCTGGGATTCAGCTAAGCACCTACATAGAGTAAACTGACTCTGTCTCTCTAGAGTAGGTCATCTACCTTTACATTGGCCTACTTGGGCTGCAATGCATTCCACTGAGATTGTCTTCAATATAGATTTAGGACTAAGGAAAGGGTCTGTCAATATCAGCTCCTTTGGCAAATATTGTGAAATTTATGGTAGAATAAAACCTCTATAACAGTGTGAATCCTGATAGTCCATAGTCTGATTGTGGTCTATATTTGTACTGCTTAATGCCATGGGAACTGCAGTCCAATTTTTGTCTCCAAGTGGAGAGGAGAAATTTGTCTATTAGAAAACCCCAGAAAAGGCACAAAGAAGTAGTTGAAACAAATGACATCTTTGACTAGTGCAATGCAGCCAGAGTGGGTATTCCAAAGTGGCCAATTGAGCCCCAAATAACTACACCAGTTGCATGGGAATTTCTGAATTCAATTATTTTCACTGTTTTTCCTTTGACTAAAATATTGATCTTAAACTAATTACCTATTACTAGAGGAGAGTGTAAATCCAAAGTTATGCATTTGGGAAAGGGAATTAGACATGGGCAAAGGGTCATGCCTTATAATTGAGGCTTAATTAGAAACAGAATAAGCGTGTCATAGGTCTAAAACTTTAAATGCATCGTTACTGTCAGGAGCATTTAATAATATAAATAAAATGAAATTTTTTTAAATCCAAATAACCATTCAAGTAAAAATATGCTTTAGGAAGAAATTAAATTCCTAAGGAGCAGACAGTCAAATTGCCTTTTTTGTTACTTTTACTTTCAGGAGTATGTGGATTCCAGATTATGCATTTGAAATTGATAATTAATACAAATTGGTAAGAAAGGAAGAGTAGTTTCTGCTTGCACATACAGCTCTGTCATAGGTCCTACGAGGGTTTTTTGCTTCTATTTTATTATCTCATGAAATATATGATGCAGCCCATGAGGTCAGGAGCAAAACACCCAGGAAAAGCAGAGCAAGAGACTCTTAAAGAGCTGAAAGGCCATTAGCTAGGGCTCAGTGCAGAACTGGGCCTAGTTCACCGCCCAGAACAAACCAAACTCAAGTAAAACAAATAATTTGTCACATAGGGCTTTGTTTTCTAAAACTATGCCTGCCATAGTCCACACAATTCTATGGTAAGTAAGAAAAAAATTACAGACTTCCTAGTTTAGAAATGCTTCTCTAGTTAAAAGGAGTGGGAGAGATTAATGTATTTCATACAAGACATCAAAAACCATACTGATGAGCTCTCTGTATCTGTACTGGCTGCATGGGGGAGGATGAACAGGTTTATTATGTCTAGCCCTAGAAATGCTAGTATGTAATGTTCCAATTTTCTCCATGCTCAATACAAGAAGGTTGGGTGTCGCCCAGCCTGGATTTTGCTTTCCCTCTCTTTTGTGATAACAGGAGAGCTCTTGCCCTCTAGAGTCATATATTTGGGCTAAGCGCGATATTCTGTTCTGACTGCAATGTTATGGTCCACCAGAACGTCTTACCAAGCAGCGCAGAAGAGGTTTTTGGAAGAGCTGGAGAGATGAGGCCAGTTTAAGAGAATATCCCAGGAAAGCACTTCTGTCCTTGTACTGAGGCTGGAGGTATGTAGTAGCAGCTGCTGAAAGTGGCCCAGTCTACAGTAAATTGAAATTACCATAAAACCATTGACTCCATGATGTTTGACACTAGATAGCCAAGGCTTTTCAGTTATAGTAATTTATATCAATTTCTTGCAATAACTGACAAACTAATATAAGGAATGAATAGGTATAATATTTAATGGAATTATTGCACACTTTGAACTAGAAAAACCTATAAAATGCTAGTAATGATGTATAACGGTTGTTAGTTGCTACATGAGGCTCAGAAAAGATGTGGGTAAATGATATAGAAGGTCACTGTGGACAGTTTCAGCTGGAGGGGACCCCAGGTCAAGCCCCTGGGGTCTGGGATAGCGGATGGTTCTTGGAAGCAGATGCCTTTACCACCATTGTCATAGCCATAAGAGCTACAACCTTGGCTGTGTAAGATCTAAATTTATAAAGACTGACAGTGCGTTTGCACTGGTGAAAGTGAAAGAGACTCAAGAGTTCCCTAGGCTATCTTTTTTGATAACACCCTGCCCTGAGAGGCTGGATTTCTGTTCACAGGCTTTGGGTGGGCTCAAAACAAGGGCAATCTATATTAATGAAGTCAGTAAAGCCTTTCTGTATTTTTGTTAGCTGCAAGTTGTTTTGGAGCTCTCTGGCTTCTGTGCCATCAATCATCTAAGCAACTCAAACTGTTTAGTCTGCTTTTTTTGAACTATCCATCCAAGGGGCTTTGGGAGTAGAAGGGCATTGATTCTTTACAGAAGAACAGAAAATGGAGCAATAAGGAAAGCTAAGCTAAATTCTTTGTTTGATTTCTTTTGTGAAATGAGACAAAAGAGAGAGAAAAAGATATTGAGCAATCTGGACTACGAGAGTGAGCAGTCTGACACACTGCATTTTCAATTCACTTTAGTGGAAAAGAGGCTCTTTGCCCCTACAATTTTTCCTGTTTTATAAAATATCCCCATGTTGTTTGATGTCAGCTTGGAATGCTGTTTTGTTTACCCCCTCTCACCATGATGCACAGTATGAAATGGGCTAAAGAAATATAAGAAAACACACATTATGAACTGAGTTACTTCTGCTTCCTTTCTTTTTCCTGACAGCTCTGTTCCTTGTTTCTTATTTCCTTTCATCTTCAGATTTCCAGCATCTCCTAAGTTTCTTCTCTCTCTGCCAGCTATTACAGCAGATGGAGAAATATGTAGCATAGAGTGATACTCATTATATCACAGAATCTCAGAATGTTAGGGATTGGGAGGGACCTCGAAAGATCACCTAGTTCCGCACCCCTGCCAGAGCAGGATCACCTACAGTAGGTCACACAGGAAGGTATCCACCAGATGCCTTCTCATCAGAGAAGGAGACCCTACAACCTCCCTGGGCAGCCTGTGCCAGGGCTCTGTCACCCTCACAGTGAAAAAGTTTTTTCTAATGTTTTCGTGGAACCTCCTGTGCTCCAGCTTGTACCCATTGCCCCTTGTCCTATCACTGAACATCACTGAGAAGAGCCTGGCTCGGTCCTCCTGACACTCCCCCTTGACATATTTATAAACATTAATGAGGTCACCCCTCAGCCTCCTCTTCGCCAAGCTAAAGAGATCCAGCTCCTTCAGCCTTTCCTCATAAGGGAGATGTTCCACTCCCTTCAGCATCTTTGTGGCTCTGCACTGGACTCTTTCAAGCAGTTCTGTGTCTCTCTTGAGCTGAGCATATATAGCTTATATAGCTTATATATAACATAGCAGAATGTTCTTTAGATAGCATAGAATGATATTGATTTGATAAATAAGCTTTATAGCTGCAGAAGTGAGAAAAAGGAGAATCCAGCAAAGAGGTAAGTTTATGGAGAATTGTGTTTCAGTCTCTACTTTTCAAAAGACTTTATGAATCACTTGCATTTAGCTCACCTGCACCTGAGTTTTATGAAAGTAGACATGAAGAGTGCACGTCTACTTTTCAGAGACCTTATGAGGCTAAACAAATGCATGCGGTGTTCGGTACTTTGAGAATAGGATTTATATAAGTACTTTGGGTAAGTGTATTAATCATGTATCTCTGATTGTGTCTCCTGAGCAATTTGTCTCATCAGGACTACCCTGATATCAAGCAGCTTTTAACATCCACCACAGTAAACACAAAACTGAAGAACTACAGAAATGTTTTCTTTGAGATATTTTTGCAAAAAGGAAATTATATGACCCAAGTTCATGTTCAAAATGCAGTATTTCATTGTCCACAAAAATGGGATGGGCTCAGCACAGGGCTTGATACTGCAATAATAAATCAATAGACATTATACAACTCTTGAGTCTAAATGTGAGATAATGACAATGCCTTATGGTCTAATCAGGCATGTGGATAGAAAAATTATCCCTGAATTCTGTGGACTTTTATAGGCATAAGGTGCTATTGATCGTGTCCCCATTTACTGTAGCACGCAGTTCATGGAAAGAGTATCTATGCAATTAGATCCAAGCAAGGCAGATTTGTGAATAATTTTGTATGTTTAACACAGGTCAGAAAAACGCATATTCTGCCTTCAAAAAAAGCACCCTGTCTTACTTTAATCTAGGGGATTCCCTGTTTAGCTCGCAGCACCCTTAGTTTCCTAAACTTTGGATTATCAGTTGGGCTTAGTGCTATATCAAATTTAGTGAGCACTGCACTATCAAACAGTTTTGTTTACCTTTTAAAAATAGTCTTGTAATTTCTTTTCATTCGCATCCTATTGTACACAAGCACAGATGCAGCATACACAATGTGCTGTAATTAACAGAGAAAAGTCTGAGGAAAGCTGAACACATTCTCATTACCTAAATCTATCCTGATTGCCTCTGAAGGGAAATATGGGTAGTGCTATGCCCTTTGGGAAAAACTTTTCTTTGATTAGCCTTACTGGTCACTGAAGGTCATTTTTTATTCTAGTGAAATACAACTGCAGGTGCCTTTTATCTGTATATAAACAAGCAGCTTGTGAATGCTGAAAACTCCTGAGGGAGTGGTTTGTGTGTTCAGTGTTTCTCTTTGATACGTAAAGCAATAGTAAATAATTATTTATGTCATATGTGCAGGAGCAAGACAGAATGTCTGCATTCATTGAATATATACGACATAGATTTCGATGTTGAAAATGTCTCTTTTGCATCTATTTTCTTAATATGGACTAGTTAAATTAATGAGCCAAACTTTGCCTTTTTAAAGGCCTTGTTGCGTAATAAAAGTCTCTGATATTTTTTCAAGAGGTTTCTCATGAAATTCAGGGGTACTCCATTTTGAACTGCTGACCAAATGTTGCAGTGTGCTTTTGGAGGAATAGACTTAAGTCTTCAGATTCAGTTACTGGAAATGACGACTTTATCTGTAACTACTTTTATGCCCATTATTTCTAATAAAATCAAATTAACTCATCTGAAATTTTAGATGTTGTTTTTAATATAGCACTAGAATTTTTCCAAAGAATTTCAGAAAAAGAGTGTAAGGTATTCATGAACAGAGTGAATTTAACTCCTTTCTCTTTTGAAAGATTTACCTAGTGCTTTTCTGGTTCATATTTCTGCAAAGAACTCCTACTTAACTGAGCTGGCTGTTACAGGTTTCCATCAGACAGATAAAAATAATAGAATTGTGGCTGTTATGCAGCAGTGTAAGAGTATCTATATTGTTATCAAAACATCATGGTCATGCATGCCTAAATGAATTTTGCACTGTGTAGACTGGTTAAATATTTTTCCAATCTATCAGATATTGCTTCTAACTGGAAAGAACTTTGCTACATCCATTGTTCAGTGGATAAATTAGTCATACTATATTCGGAAACTCTTTTAAGGAGACATTTTCAAAAATGAAAATTCAATGATTTTTGTATGTCATTTCAAAACTATATCGACTGTATAATTGGCACTGCCATGTCTATGGCTGCAGATTATTCAAATAAAGGGGAAAATATTATTTCATTCTATATGGGTTAAGACTTATTGTTTTGGTTAAAAATATTGTTAATTTTTATTTCCTGCACTTTATAGATTCATAAAGTAGGATTATCTGCTGTAGTCAACAAAGCTATTACTTCATAAACCTTATTGCAGAAGTTAAGAGAAAAGAAAACATTATTGATTGGAGGAAGTGTTATCATAAATAAAGCTGCAAATTTTCTCACTGAAAAACATTTTATTCATGATGTGTGAAAGTCTAAAAACTGTAACTTTTCGTAGGAAAATCACAGTTACAAGAAAGAAGAGATGGTACCAAGAAAGACTGCATATTGTAGTAGACAAAGGCCACCAACCTGGATGTCGAAGACATTCCTAAAGTCCCTGAGGTTAATCATGAGTGTATCAAGCTATATTGTTTAAAAATGTTCATTTAAGCACTGTGTCTGACAGGCTTTTACTATTCTGCTTGCTATTCTTTGTGAGATAAGTGAAAAATTCTGCAAGAGAATGGTTTCCTTCTCTTGAAGGGGAATAGACACATGGCAAATCTGGAAATGTTATAAAACAAAAATATGAGCATCTACTTTTATTTTACTTCAGTGGCTTGAAGGAAATTGGCAAAATATTTTCAAATACTATTTCGTTATGAAATGTGATTGATTCTATACATTTCTTCAGAATAAAAGGGAAATTCTGGGGAGGAAGATTTAGAGTGAGTACATAAAGTCAGGTAACAGTGAATTCTTTGCCTAAAAAACCACTATAACTTTTCTTATCACTTGTGGATTAGACTTCTTGGATAGACAAGGGAGGATAAGGATCAGTGTTTCATGGTCTTCCAAATTAAGGAGATCATCTGAATCACTGCACTTTGTAATATTTACCACACAGCCCTGTTTGCCCACTCAACCGGCCCTATGTGAAGCTGCAGCTATTACAAGTCTAATTTTAACTGTGCCTTGAGTTCTGTCTCTTTCAATGACAATCAAGCCTAGTTCTGACATTCCACTTGCCCACAACCAGTTTCCTGAACTAGGGCCTAAGGTTATGTCGTAAGAAATAGAGTGTGCGAGGGTAAACCCACAGAAAGCAAAATAGTGATGTTGCTGCAGATGGAAGTGACAACATGAACCCTTCTCCTTCCAGGTGCCAGATACATCCTAAGGGCTTAATTCAGGCTACAGAGTATTTCTTAGGTACAAGGAGAGGAAGAGGAATTACCTTACAGCTCTGAAAGCATGTTAAGTGTTATACAAGGAATAATCTTCTGTACTAAAATATATTGAAGGGCAACAATGCATTGTAATCCTGTAGAGGAACACCACCTTCATAGTATTAGTTAAAAATCCTGAGTTTTGGTAAAATATGGAGACGTAAGATAAAGGGCTCTCATAACAAAAACTGAAATGCATTATTGTAGCAATGATAACTTTTGAGAATCAACATATAAAACAGCTCACTACAATTGAATAAAATAGGATTATTTTGCCTTTCACTGTTAAATCATACACACAAATAGGAAAGCAGTTGTAAAAATGTGCCGCTCTACCTTCTACTTATAAAGCAGGACATGAAATAATTGGTTCATCTAGATTTTGTGCCTGTTTACATCATGGCCAAGAGCATCTTTTCTCATTTTCCATACAATTTATGAGTGCTTATCTTGTGGTGATGACTGAATTTGACTGGTTTAGTTCTATTCAAAAGTTAGTTAGCTTCAATTCTATAATTAAATAAAACGAAAAAGAAGATGAATTTTGTAATTAATAGTTGGAATATTAAAGGCAAGAAAGAAGATACAACTAGCATTCAGTCTAGAAAGACTTCAGCCTCTGAAAAGCAAACTCTAGCAAGGAGCAGCCCTAACAGTGGGATTAGCAACAGGATTAATGTTTTAGGCATCTTTTGTTTATTTGATCTTATTGTATTCTGATTATAAGAGATGATGGGAAGTACTGCTTCTTTGTGTGTTGGTCCCTACCTAATTTAAAAAGACATCAAGGAATTTTCTTCTATTTTTTTGTGAGAACTTCCAATAATTTCCTCAAGGAGAAATAAAATTAAATCTTCCCATACAATGCGTTTACAAAATGATGATTCCAAAAATATCTGGAGAAACGTGAGGGAGGACAGACCACTCCATGCTGCTTATTTCAGCATGCTCAGCTTCCAGATAGTCTCACAGTATAAAAAGTTATGCTGTAAAGGACTCAGACCAAAACAAAACCTAGAAGAATAAAGACCCTCTGTGTGCAGACATTGTCAACAGTGCCAGTAGTTACCACCCATCCTATCTGACTGCTTTGTTGAGTGTTTTTAATCCTGCTAAATACAGTGTTATACTAAGCCATAAGAGGGCTGAACAAGAACCCCCATTTATCCTTTCGTCTATTAAAAAAAATCTTGGAAGACGGAGAACTGTATGGTGATCTAATATGTGGTAAAGTTAAGGTGTGTAAAGAGTCTAAATTATATTCAGACTGCAGACACCTTCAGAGGAATTAATGTTCCCCCTCTTTAACTGCATGGCTTGAAATATGTGGGATTTTGGTATTTGTTGCTGATTTTATTTTGCTGTTGAAACTTTAGCTCTTAACTGAGTTACAATTAAAAAAAATTCATTTATCATTTTTCCATGTTTCCACCACGTTACAATCCATTACAAGGCATTCTGATTTGTGGTTTCAATTTTATTTTTTAAAGCATTTGTGATACTGTGCTAAAGCAAGGCCTGAATTGAAGAAAATGTTTGACTTTAAATATATGACTAGACCTCGAGTCGAAATGGAGATTCATGGTGGTACACAAGGAACACAAATGTAGAAGATGTGTAACTGAAGTCCAATCTTAAAAGGAATATGTGAAAAAGACAATGAAACTATAAAACTAAGGAAAAATAATTGAATAATTGTGGAACTGAATTTCCAGAGATCATATAAGTGATTTAACCTTGTTTTGTGTAGCAATACCATGGAAAATATGGCCTAGGAAGCCATATTTTATTTCTAGAATGGGCAGAGTGCAGCACTGAATGTTTCAGCATTCAAACCTTTTTATGTGTAGAAGATGAATCTAACACTAAGGAAAATCTTTTGAGAAATACCCTGGATTTTGGTTGGATGCTAATAGTTCCATAGAACAAACAACACCTGTTTCATTGTCCTTATCCAAGACATGATATCTATACCTGCTCTTTTCTTGATGGACATTTGCTGAGCTCATTCTTAGTGACCTACTTTAATGAAGTCACCACACTTCTAGGCTGTGTGCTTCAGGGTTTCACTATCCCTTACCATTTAGAAAGTCTTTGTTAATGACTGTCCTGGTTTCAGCTGAGACATAATTAATTTTCTTCCTAATAACAGGTAAAGTGCTGTGTTTAGGATTTAGTATGAGAATAATGCTGATAACACACTTATGTATTAGTTGTTGCTGAGTAGTGCTTATTTGAAGTTGAGGAGTTTTCAGTCTAGAGGCTCTGCAAGCGAGGAGGTGCAGAAGAAGATGGGAGGGAGCATGGCTGGGACAGGTGATCTGAACTAGCCAAAGAGATTTTTCCATACCATAGATTGTCAGGCTCGGTACATAAACTAGGGGAGCTTTTCTGGGAAGGGCTTATCACTGCTCAGAGATTGGCTGGACATTAGTCAACAGATGTTGAGCAATTGCATTTTGCGTCACTTTATTTATTTCTTTTTCTCTTTACTTTACTTCTCACAACAATAATAATTATTAGTTGTTGTTCTTGTCATAATGTTTTATTTAAGTTATGAAATTGCTCTTATCTCAACCCATGAGTTCTACCTTTTTTTCAGATTCCTCTCCCTGTCCCACTGTGGGGGTGGAAAGTGAGTGAGTGGCTACATGGTGCTTAGCTGCCAGCTGGGGTTAAACCATGACAATGACTAACCTGGACTTTCCTTGCTCTAATTTAAGTCTGTTACTTCCTTTTTATCCATGAAGAACAGATTATTACCAGCTCCTTGCAGGAGCTTTAAAAGCATTTGAAGCCTGCTCATCGAGTCTTCTCTTTTCTAAACTAAACACTCTCAATTAAGGAGGCTGAAATGGATTAGTAGTAAAATCAACCATCAAAAATAATAATCCACTGAAAACCTAAAAAGCTATTTATAAAGCTACCTCATATCATGAAAAGAACTGATTACAGACTTTCTAAAATAAATTCTTTTGATGTTTTGCCTGACATGAGAGCCCATCAGGAATGTTCGGATTAAATGTCTTTGTCATAGAGAAATTCTTATTCTTTAAGCTTAAAACTTTTTTCTTCCAAAACATATCTAGTTTGGACATTTTTGAAAAGGAGGTACAGCCTCTATAAGAAACCAAATGTCACCCAGGCCTGCAGAGTGAAGGGTGTAATGTTATTAGCTCAGGTAGCGTTAAGCTGACGCCCAGGCACTTGATGTAAATTATTTGGGACCTTGTACTGCAGGTAAGTACTGGTGTTTCTCCCAGTTTGGAAAAAGATGCCCTTTCTTTTGTCTTTTTTTTCACTTTGACAGGATTTTGTTTTGTCCTGGTCAACATGTCTGAAATTTTAAATATTTTCTCAATGAGAATGTTCATTTTTCATTTTAAACTGAGAGCTCAGCTATGCATAGCATGAGGAAAAGCCTTTTATGGAGACATCAGGTGAAAACAGAGAAGAAACAAACAACATAAAATGCGTGTTTCTGATTTTGGATCTGACTGAGGCAGGACAGATGAAAGGAGGTATTAGAGCACTCTAACAGAGCCGTAAGAAATTGCCTAGTTTGTTGTTTTGATTTTTTTTTTTTAATCTTGCTGGACATGGTGGTATTGCTGAGAATTACCCCCTTAAGCAGAGACCCAGGATGCAGCAGGGGTGGGCACCTCCCCAATATCCGGAAGACTTGAGGGGACTGGCAGGGCAGAGACTTTACCAGTCACAGGCAGTTCAACAACCAAGCCAGGAAGTCTGGTCTGTGGTCAGGTTTACATCAGGGAGCTACCCAGGCTGGCAGGTAGAAATGTAGCTCAGGTGAAGAACAGAGGTGAGGGCCCGAGTTTAAGTGTAGGCCTAAAGTGGGACCCTGAAAAGATACAATCAACCAGTGCACAGAAAAGCTGCAAAAAAAGAGCGATTTTGCCTTATTACAGGTGTGAGGAGTGGGTAGCTGTGCATAACAAGCTTTACATTCTTTACCAAAAACTGTTTTGTGGCTAGAGATTTGATTTGCTATAAGCAAGATTTCTAGGAAAACATACACCCAAATAGTAAAGCCAAGGAAATAAGCATAATATTGACTTGTTTGTTCAAGGATTAACCCCATGGTTTCATTCTCTGACAAGAAATTTCATTGAATACTCAAAATTTGCTGAAACACTAAATTAAAATGTCACTGTCAGGATATCAACCACTCATAGCGGTGGAATAAAAAGACATTAAAGGAGAGCTGGTGGTGAGCTATTTGTGCTGGCTAGACTTTTTCTCCCACTACCGGTATGCTGCTGCCCTGAAGTGATCATCTTTCCTTCTTTTCGTTGTTTTCTTCCTAGTAGTCTTTTGCAGTCCCACTCTATTTTCAGACAGATCTTTTTAAGTAACATTGCTTCTAAAGAATAGGAAGCTTTACAGACACATCCTCTACAAAAGAAACATGGCAGGGCTCTTTTTTTTTGACCGAGGAGATCAAAACCAAATACTTGTGTGTGAATAGCTGATGGATTTACAGATTTTTAACTTTGCTTTCAACTTCTGTTGTCTCCAAGAGGAGATTTTGGTGCTCTTAGATATTGTGTCCTACAACCTTGATCCAAATGTAGGCAAAGGAAAATTGATATCTTGTGCATCTCCTTGCACACACATAGATTTTGCAGGAGATATGTTCAATCCCTGACTGTTTTGGCCCGCAGGAAGTCTCTGCGCTGTGTTCTTTCAGTGGTCTTCCTTTTATTTGTTGTCAACAAGATAAGAGGGGAGAATTCTGAAAGCCAGAAATGCTCACTTTGAGTTTGATCCGGGGACTTGTTCAACCTGAAGACAGAGAGAAAGTCTGTAATGAGACAGACAGTTTCCGTTTTGCCAAAGCTCTGGCAAGATGGCAGAGACCCTATATCCCACATAGCATTGAGAATGTTATTTAAATAAACAGTAGAACGTATTGTTCTGGGTCACTTAAGATATTAATTTTAATTTTATATCAAGAAAAAGGACAGCATCACACATTTGTTGAAAATATTTCAGACTTTGCCAAGAAGCCTGGGATTCCATTAACAGGAGGAAATACAGAAAGTCTAAGTGCCTGATTAGTTTACCTGGGGATTACATTTCTGATTTTGTTTGGCAAAAATTACCAGGATTGCAATAACTGCCTTCTGAAAGAAGTAACCAAAAATGTGTTTTGTACAGCCACAGCTTGTTTTTTTCATCATCCTATGTTATTTTGCTTGTAGGGTGGTAACTTGTGGCTGTCTGCTAAGTGGGTAATAGTACTTATATCTGCATGCCACTCAGGGGCAGATGAGACATCATAATTCAAGACTTATCTGTATCAAACACACTGTCGCTTTTTGGTTAAAAGGTATTATAATGAGAAGTTTTGAAAAATAACACAGCAGTGATTCAGATTAGCTTACTGTCCAGAGTATGAGAGTGAGGTGTTTGTGTACAAGGATTCCTGATTCAATGCATGCAGGCAAATAGGCACTTTACAGCCAGGCAATTTGTAAGAATAAAAATTCTGAGTCTCTGCTGAAACCATGAAGGACAAGGTTTCTGTCTCCACTTTTAGTAGTGACGGTTATTTAGTTGTTTTGCCTGATACTGTTTTCTTTCCTTTCTTATGTTATGTAATGAAGCTCTGGTGCAAAACAAGCAGTTTTTAAGCAAATGCAAGCTGCTACAAGAAGTGGAGCCATCTATCAATGCTTCTGTTACTCTACTCTGAGCCCTAATTAGAATTAATCTCTGTTTCAGGATGACGTCATGATTTAGATTGCCCATACTTTTCACTTCAGGCCAGAAAAATCTACTTTACATTTTGAAAGACATAATCTGCCCCTCCTTTTTTAAATTCATTTGTCACTTGAGCTCTGTATATATACATATAGAGAGATTTACAAATCAAAAGTCATAGAATCATAGAATGGCCTAGGCTGGAAGGGACCTTAGAGATCATCTAGTCCAGCCTCCCTGTCATGGGCAGGGACACCTCTCAACTAGAGCAGGCTACTCAAGGCTCCATCCAACTTGGCCTTGAACACCTCCAGCATCTCTGGGCAATTTATTCCAAAGTCTTGCCGCCCTCTTACTGAAGAATTTCTTCCTAAGGTCCAATCTAAATCTATTCTCCTTCAACTTAAATCCATTTCTCCTTGTCCTATCAGTTGACACTCTTGTAAAAAGTCCCACCCCAGCCTTCCTGTAGGTTCCCTTCAGGTATTGGAAGGCAGCTATTAAGTCCCCCCGAAGTCTTCTCTTTTCCAGACTGAACAGTCTCAGCTCCCTCAGCCTGTCCTCATAGCAGAGGTGCTCCAGCCCCTGGATCATCCTTGTGGCCCTCCTCTGAACATGCTCCAACAGATCCACGTCCCTCTTATGGTGGGGGCACCAAAACTGGACGCAGTATTTGAGGTGGGGTCTCACAAGAGCAGAGTAAAGGGGGAGAATCACCTCTCTTGATCTGCTGATCACGCTTCTCTTGATACATCCCAGGATGCGGTTGGCCTTCTGGGCTGCATGAGTGCACTGCCGGCTCATGTTGAGCTTCTTGTCTATCAACACCCCTAAATCCTTCTCTTCAGGGCTATTTTCAAACCACCCTGTGCCCAGTTTTTATCTGTGCCTGGGATTAGCCCAGCCCAGGTGCAGGACCTTGCATTTTGACTTGTTGAAGCTCATGCAGTTGGCACTGGCCCATTTCTCAAGCCTGTCGAGGTGCCTCTGGATGGTATCTCTTCCCCCAAGTGAGTCCACGGCACCACACAGCTTGGTGTCGTCAGCAAACTTACTGAGGGTGCACTCAATGCTGTCTTGGCTTCAATCGTCATCTGTGTTGTGAACTAAAGCCTACTGTAAAAATAGTACCAGAAGAAAACAATAATCTTATATCAAAGTCGCAGGGAACATGAACAAGAGAAAAGATATAAAAGAGAAGACTCGCTTGCTGTTTGCCATGACAGAAAAAGAGGACCATGATTTTCTTTTTCTTTTTTCCTTTTTTTCTTTTGGGGTGTATGTGTGTGTGTGTGTGTGTGAGGACAGATTTGTTAACATGTTGAAATACTCATTTTGAGTGGGATTTTTTGACTCAAAAGTGCAGACATCTGTTTTCTAATCATTCATGTTTTGAATAATTCTCTCTTCATCTAAATTGTAAAAAAAAAAATTAAACATGGAATGCATGGGTACTTCATACATAAAACTGTCTTTTAAACCTTTGTGATGTTTTTTTATGAGGAGGGGTGCCAAAGAGAAGAAAGACTGAAGAGGAAAACTCACTTAAGCGTCTGATGCAAAAGCAATCAAAGTGAAAAAATATGGTACTGTGGTGGCTCTGCCATTGTTTTAGGCTACTTTCTGTGTATGTATCCATACATTTTTAAGAGCTGTGTTTTTGCCCCTGTATGTTTGTCCTTGTAAGTTTCGTTAACTACTACTCAAAGTCATTTCAGTGAACTTCATGAGAAAAAGAATACAGCAACTGAAGTACCATTTAGGATTCCTTTTTTTATTGCAAGTACTCGCTGTTAGCTACAAGTGGAAGTCTTTAAAAGTGTCATAAACAGGGTTTTTCTACTTTTCCTGTAAGAGCCCGTCTTTAACCAATGGAAAGAAGTTGAATGCTGGTGTACTCCATTGAAAATGCAGTCTGACTGAAAAAAAAAAGGAGTCTTACAATAGCAGAGCAGTTTTCTTTCCTGTTTTCTTTCCATTGGTTTAGAAAGTGAGTGCAAAGGTCAAGTCTCTGTAGATTTCTTTGCGTTTGAAGTGCAAGTTGTTGAGTGCAGTTTTGCACTTGACATTGGAACCATACCAATAATACCCAGTGGAAGAGTAGACTGTAACTATCAGCTGCTTTTTTTTTTTTTACTTTTTTTTTTTTTTTTTACTTTCTCAGGACTTCTATCATTAACTACACGATTTTCCTTCAAAGAGTTCTGTGGTTTTTGGTTGGTTTTTTTTTTTTTTCAATGAAACCTCATTTCTCTGAAGTGTACAAGACACTTTTTGCAAGTACATTAATCAGCTTTCCAAATATACAACAGATGTATCTCTTGGAAATGAAGACCAGAGAGCAAGAGGATTAAAGATTACACATTTCTATTTAGACTCAATTTCTTGAAAGGTTCCCAGTGAAAATGCTGTGCCATGTTTTGGTGGGTTTTTTTTCACAATATAAAGTGCTAATATCATGAGTGAAAACTTTGTGAATTATTTTTTGTTGTTGTTGTTAATCTTATTGAAAAGAAGCGGCTTTATACTGATAAACTTATATGCTTTAGGATTAATTTTTTTTGTTGGGTCTTACCCTCTATATTGTGACCCTTGCTAAATATAAGCAACAAGTAACAGGCCAAGAAAAATAAGTGGTCATATTTAAACAAAATTCCTAAGTGATTTATGGGTGTTGTCTCTGACTTGGAGCTGTCATCACTACCAGTACTTGTGTTAAAAAGAGGTGATATAAACTGCTGGATCTGATCAAAGACTTTAAAGCTAATAAACAGGTTTTTGGGTAGGTTGCCAAACCTCTGGAAATGAACTTTCATTAGATCTTCCAGGAGGAAAAAGTGGAAAGGAGACAAGAAAATTATAGTGCATTTGCAGAGATATGGTAGAAATGAAGCACAAAAAGAAGGGGTCTTATTGTGTTTTCACGTTTTCTTTTCTAAGGATCTCTGAGTACAGATGACAGAGAACATAGTTGTGACTTAAGGCTTTACCCCATAGGATGTGTATATCACTGTATTATGTAGACCTCTTAGTAGAAATAGAACATTGTCTGAGAAAAAAAACAAAACACAACAGATGAATCTGAAATTAGTTCTCAAAGAGGTCAGGTCTTACCCTACATGGGGTGTTCACACTATACGCTGATAGAAATCTGTACATGTTGAGGGACTTCATGTAATTTCCCTCTGCACATACGTGTCTTTGAACACTTATTGAGGACAACAGAATTACACCCCTCTACATCTAAGATCTTGTTCTTTGTATTTCAGGAACAAATTAAATTGATTGAAATCCCAAAAACTTAAATCTTTGAGAGGTTTGGTAAATGAACAGAATATCAAAGTTAGGTCTCATAAAAGCAGAATTAAGACAGAAATAGGATTAAATTAGAATGTTACGTCATTTCTCAATTCTCCTCTAAGCATCCCCTTGCCCATGACATGATCTCTAGTTTTATATATTGTCCGCTGTCCCAGAAAGTTTTCATGTTTTGAAGTCGTAAATAGATATCTCTATTTGCTCCTTTTGAAGCATGCCTAAAGATTTTTGACATTCTCCCTTCTTTTTGATTCTGTGGGGAGGGTGTATCAAATTTGTTTTAAATCGTGTTGTATCATTACTAGACCTATTGTGTAAAATGAGCTCAGCAGACAGCACCCTTTTTCAGCGATTAGTGGAGGATTGATTCTTCTTTTCAGAAGTCTTGGTTTTAGCTTCTCTTTAATGGAAGAAAATGTACGTTTACTAGATGCAATGATTGTGCATGGACCTGTTAAAAGTTACTGAAAATGTCTGGCAGTGTTTGCAGACAGTCTGAAAAGACAAGTCAAGGTGTGAACTACTGCAATAGTTCCAAGATGCTAGTGAAACTGCATTAAATATTTACACTACTGTGACAAATTTGAAGCTGCGTACAAATATTTTATGAATACCATGGCTTAACAGGATTGTTGTGGTGTTTACTTCATGAATCTGCAGAGTTATGTTTGTCAGGAAATTGCTTCTGTAAAGAGTGTGTATTGTAATCCTGATATGGAATTCTTAGACACATTTTTGCATATTGCAGTGCAATCAGTCTATAAGTGAACTTGTTACGTTCTTGCAGGTTGACTCACTTGGTTTAAGCAGGATCAGGAAAAGGAGCAGAGAAGAGAAAACTTGGATTGAAATAAAAGGAGAAGCCTCCAGTGAAAAAGGCCAAATGGCACTGTCACCGAAATCAAGAATAAAACCTCTTAATACCAATGTAGTAGTAAAAGGCAGGCATTCTTTATTGTGGTGCCAGACACATGGGGGATCATTCCTCCTGTTGTGCATGCCCTATAGCGCCTGAGGTGAGGCTTATACAGAAACGTATGGATTCACTACATTTCCTGGAATAATCATACATATTCAGATTAGTTCCTGGAAATCATTATCATAAACTTCACTCTGTTTTGCATTCTCGTTAGTCTTTTCGGGGGTCTCCAGTGGTCCTTTGAGACCCCTGGTGGTCTTCCCATGGTTATCCTTTCAGCAAACTCTTGGGCTCCTTTGCCACATACGCGCATCTTTGAGCTCACAGCCTGTGGTCTTGGTCAACTGGTCAGCAACATCTTGTTTGGTTAACATATATAATTGCAGTTAATTGCTTTTACCTCCCTCGCCTGAACATTCTCTGTTCTTGTGATCGTCTTGTTCTTGTGATCATCTTGTTCTTAGAACACTTCAATAATCCTATTGATTCTGTATCAGCATATTTGGGGATATAGACTGGAATCTAGACTCCAGAGATAAGTTAGAGCTATAGCTTGAGATTTATTTAATGAAATGTAGGTATTTACAGTGTCAGTTTCTGTAGCTAAGATAGTCAGCCATGGCTGCATTTCTTTCCATATAACCAATGGAGAGTTACAGGCACTTTTTGAGTACAATACATATGGCCAATCCTAGACTTCTGCTTTGATTTGAAACTGCCCTAGACTTCCTGTAACTATAAAAATATTGTGGATAGATTATCTCCGATATAAACAATATCAATATTCATATCTTGTTAACTGAATCTCAAGATGCAAGCAATGTGAACATTCACTTCTCATTAACTGAATCTCACCTATTCAGTTACAGCTTTGTAAAACTGTCTTTTGCTCTACCTTCTTCCTACTGTTATTAAACTGTTATTAAACAATATTTTGTTTTAAAGATACTTTTTGGATCCCTGAATGTACCGTTACTCACAGCTCCCAAAGGGAAGTTCCTCAGATACTAATTATGGTCAGGCCTGCTGAGTGATTAAGGCTTGTAATCAGGCACTTGGAGTAAGATTAAGCAAATTGCAACTTTCTTGTTGAGAGAGGTGAATATGTTGGAAGGAATGCATCCTCATCCAGAGGAACAGATAAGAAAGACACTAAAGCAACAACTTGCTCTTCAGCTATGTCAAGTATTTAACTGTTTCATTTCTCACTGACCCCCTACAGGTGCCTGTATTAATTCACAGAATAAAAAAGTAATTTACTTGGGAAGGGACTGCCAGGCATCATCCGGTCTCTCTCAAAGTGATGCTGGCTTGGAGCATGCTGCTAGTGGCCTTGTTCAGTTTAATTCCAAATATTTCCAGGGAAGGTGGCATTACATCCTCTATGGACAACTGTTGCAATATTTTATCACCCTTACAGTAAAAAAAAAGGTCTTTATATCTAATCAGAATTTTCCTTTCTGCAGCTGTATTGCTGCCTTTATTCCCATTACTGTGTGGGTCCAAATAGTCTGATTGCTATCTCCAATTCTTCCATTAGAAGGTTCCTTCTTAACTTCATGTAATTAATAATAAAAATATGTGAAAATAAATGAACATAGAAGCTTCCTGACTGTTTTGTCAAGTGTCAAACTATCTAGTGACAAAGAATATTTCCATGGAAATAAGGTTTTCATCCTCCATATTGTCAGTCTAGAGAATAGCTGACCAGAACAACACTTATTTTTCATCGCCAAATTAGGAAAATGGGGAGATCTGTGCCTGAATCATTTTCCTTCTATGTGTGGATCCACTGAAACTGATACATGCCTGTGACAGGTTTCAGTTTGTGAGAAAACAATAGTCTACAGAGAAAATATGCTCATCCTCCTTAACAGAGAAGGAGGGTAGATATTGCCACAGGAATTGCTGTTTCTCTTCTCTCTCTGTTGACTCTGGGGATGAATCATCAGCAAAAGCTGAGACTGGAATTGGGGCAGAATGACTGCAACTTTTTATGAAGTCTGACAGATATTTGGTATTACAGAGACTGGATGACTATTACACAGCTTCAGTCAACCCAGGTTTAGTATATGTATACCTCATGAGACAGTTGCTTTTCCTGTTCACTCCTTAGGAAAGTGTGATAAAAGTGCTGGACTAGTAATTAAAAGGCTACCATGTGAAGAAGTAGACCAGTCCTACTGAGCTTTGCTTTTTACTCCAAAGCAAGATAATATCTTTCTGTTTTGCTGCCATTGAGTAGCTGCCAAGTAATTCTAGCTGCGAAAATTACCAGAGGGAATAAGTAGAAATGAAGATGAAGAAGCAAGTAGATGATTTTCTCTGCTATAACCCACTACTACATATCTAGTATACCCAGTATCCAAGGCAGAAGAGATCAGGACTGTACTTGTTCCTGCAGTGAGAGGCACATACATTGACATGTCACTGGGATATTTGCTACTGACTTGCTCTTAAAATGGCAAGAAATAAAAAGTGCATATGCAAAGAAAGTCTCAGTGACCAAGCTGTAGTTAAAATTCTCAAGCTGTAAAAAAAAAAAAATAATTAAAAAAGCTCCTCCCACTTTACAGACGTATATATCTGTAACGCTTTTCACAAAAATTACAACTCAAATTACACGGCTTAGTATGGGACCACATTTAGCTGGAAGATTGTTCCTAGAAGTTTGCTTGTAATCCCTCAAAATAAATGAGATAACAGGAAATGACGTATTCATATTTCTCTCTCTGATGGAAAATCAAACTCTTGACAGTACAGACTGAAGATATCTGAAGAAAACATTTAAGCAGTTCTTAGCTCAAAAAATGTTTTGACATTTGTTTTTCTGTATTAACCAGGAACTTTTTGTCCAACTCATTTTCTTCTTTTACTTTGGCCATTTATATTTTTTGCTGCTCTTTTTTTTTTGTTCGGAACAGATAGATCTAGATACACAAAAGCCAGGGGAGATCAATGGGAGTTGAAGAGAAGTTTGATTGCTGAGGCCACAGTGAATACAATTTAAGGCTGATATTCAAAAATCTTTCAGAATGGATTGGCTAATGTAAGTATTCACCTGTTAGTGTTTCTGACCCTCTCACCATGTATTATAAATGTGTAGCAGAGTGTGAAGAACCTAAGGTGGGAACCAAGCAACTTAGACTTTGTGTCCAGCATAATAGACCTGGAATTTGACTGTGTCCTTCAGATGCTACTATGGGACAAAAAAACACTGTTTAGAAAAAGTTCAGATATGACTTATTCTAGTCTTTTTATTTGTACAAATTAAGAATGCAATGGCTAGAATGATGCATTGGGCTTTTGGGGTGTTTAGGTTTTTTGGTGTATTTTTTTTTCACTGCTGTTTTTTCAGATAGCAGCTTAATTGAGCACAGCTGTGCAGTGGTGCAAAACAAACCAGGAAATGAGCATTTTGATAAATTCACATTTGTAAAGCATCTTTTAAACATCTCGTGTGAAAATAGCAGCCGCAATACATTTAGAGATCAACAGCATTGGACCAGATTTATCATACAGAGCTGTCTCCTGCAGGCATTTCAAAAAATACACTTTCAAGACAAATCAGTAAATGTTCCCTCAACTATAACTGTCTTGTAACATAAACAAAATGTGTGTGAAATAAAGACAAACTTTTTCAGGTTGTTCCAAGAACAAATTCTTATACTTTCACTAGTTTACTGCCAATGAAGACTTCATATTTTTTTATTTCATAACAATCATCTCTACCTCAATTTTCCATTTGGGACTGTGGCCAGTGGAAAAGTATATAGACTTATGAAATACTCTGAAGTAATTCATAATGTGTTGCTTTTTGTGAACATCCTGTCTGTGATTTCAGGATTTGCCTTTACATGTTAAAAGGCAGATTCCTCACTGAGCTATATCCTCAGAGGATATAAAACAGTCTGCACCAAGTCTGTTGAGTCACTCCTTTCTAAGAAAAGGAATAATTTAGAAATTGCTTTTCTTTCTGACTCAGACTCAAAACTAGAATGGAAGACATCAATTCTTGAATGCAAGTTTTAAGTAGGGTCAGAAATCTTACATGAGTATCTTTTGTGGGCCCAAGCCTTGTATTCCTGATTCTTGGTTGAATTCTACCCCTGAGCTGAACTGTAGCTGCCTGGTACAGAAACACCATTCTTGCCTTTGAATTTGAACTTTTTGTGCACAGTCTTCTCCAAATGTCATGATTCTCTCTATCTTAATTTAGTAGTTCATATGTGTTCTTGAGGAGCACTGCCACAGAAAGCAGGCACTGGAATACAAAGACAGCTCTTCATGGTTTCATCAGGGTTAAGTGTCTCCTCTAGAGTTCTTGTTTTCCCTTTCTCCTCAGGTATAGTCAGAAACCACTTGTAATGAACTTCAGATGCATTCAGGCTTCCATGACATGACGTCTGTGGAGATCTGAATTACAGTATGTCTTTCACTAATCTGTTATACTTGCATGTATCTTATTTAGTTTGAATGATGTCGTACCAATAAAAATTGGCTTTCTGAACTGATTTTGAGAGTTACAGAGATAAAACAGGCCAAGAGTTCCTTGAGTTACCCACTGACACAAACACTGCTCTGGGTAGGCCATTAAATGCGCTACTAACTTTTTAATCTGTGTATTCCAAAACAAATACAGCTCTGGAATTTGAATGTGCTTTTTAGTGCACAACATTTAAGCAATGAGAATAATGTCATTGGTGTGGAAGAGAATGTGCCTTCGGTACAGCATGTTTTAGCTTACATCACTATATGCCGAGCCACAATTTTTCTTTGAAAATCGTCTTTATGCTTTTTTTGTTTTATATCTGGTTCAGTGGTTTGAACAAGATATTTTTTTTCTTTTATTTTGATTAAGGAAAGTGCAATGCCATTATTGGAAGGCTTGATTTTTTTGAGTCTTTCAATTATTCAAACTTGGTTGGCATGGCTCCATCTGTATCACTATTTTTAAAGTAGTATTAACGGTCTAGAGATGATTAAGAATATCAGCTTCTCTGGATGACTATGGACGACATTTATTTATGCTTTTAACCAAAAGTAAAAAGGCTGGGTTAAAAGTAACCTGTGAATGCAAAGTGAACTGTTACAATTTTTTCCCTGTGTAAGACACAGAGTTTTATATCATGATACCGTATCCCAGCAACTGTTAGGAGGCTTGTGATAGTGATTTTTAAGACTTTTTTTTCTACTAGCCTTTTATCTCCTTTGCTGTTTTTTTAATTTTTGGTCAGTCTCCTTTCTGAGACTCAAACCAAGCAATTCACAGTTTATAAACAAATCGACTGAGTGAGAATTTTAAAAATCGAAAAATCTTTGTTGATGTTGATGCTTCTCAAGAAAAACAAGTTTTTGTTGTTTTAATGAAACTTATTTTCCTATTAGAAAATTTCAGTTTTATACAGTGCAGTTAAGAATCAAAATACTATTATCGTCCATTACTTTTACAGTCTTAAAATGAAGATTTTGGTGTTTTGGCAAGAAAAAACAGCACGAAGTTTAATCATGACATTCAGGTTTTACCCAATGGCCCTCCAAGCTCACTGGGACCATTAGGTTTTTCATAATGACTAGCCTTGGATTCATTTTTGATTGAATTGGGCAATAACTTTCACTGTTGCATGACCCTGTCAGCAGCATTTACAGCTTGAGCAGCACCTGACAGAATCTTTCTCTAGATATTTCAACACTTGTAAAATGTTCCAACTTTAATTAACAAATTTAATTAATATATGGTGGTTTGAATTTCTTCTGTTTCCTCTAATCTTGTGCATGAAATATCTTAAAACTTGTTGCTTGGATCTCAGAGATCCCCTGCCAAGGGATTATGGGGCCAGGCAAATAATTACATTTATGGAAGGTTCTCAGTATTTCTCAAGGCCAAATCCAAATTAATCATTATCTTTTAAAACAATTTGCTTTTCTGTGGCAAATACTTCATAATGCAGACAGTCAGTCATGTCCCATCATGCCTATGAAGTCAGGGGATTAGAAAACCTATCAAGGTTTTGGGGGTTTGTTGTTGTCTTTTATTACACACATGTTTTTATTAGTCTAGGAATTATTAGCATTTTTCTTTATACCTAAACTAGCACGTGCCATTTTCATTTCTTGTCAATTTTAAGGAACACTTTCCCCCTCATAAATGTCCCTTCATGTACTGCATGTTGATCTGAGTGCTACAATATAGATTTCTCACACTTTAAACTTTGAGATTGTTGGGCATTATATGGGTTACCAGACAGAAAAAAAGGAATGGGATAATAAAATCAAATTTTAAAAAAATGTTTTCTATTTCACAGAATGTAATAAGAAGTTGCAGGATTACAAGATGTTTCTTAGAGCAAGAAAGTCAGATTAAGAAATTATTTTTAATTATCAGAGGGGTTGTGCTTATTGCTGTAAAATAATTAAACAAGTCAAAGGAAGAGTAGCAGCTGAATTAATAAAGCTTAACATCAGTATAGTACTTCAAAGCTCTTAAAAAATGAATTTAGTTCAGAGTGTAACTTCTAAAAAATTATTTCCTCAGCATGTACAGCTTTTTCCTTCTGATCTCAGACTATCCACAGACAAATTTTATTTCTCTTAATGCATTTGTTGCTCATATTCTTGTGGTAATTTTTTGTACCAATGGTATTTGAAATATATCTTCTTATCAAATACCATGTAACAGAAATCAGTGGTGTTGATCACAGGGTGGTGCCTCTAACTGATAGCCACGGGCAGACTTTAAAGAGATAAGTGCCGCTTTGAATCCATGAGGAAGAAATAACAAATAGGCAGGGCTAATTTTTTTTTTTTTTTTAAATGAGAAAGTTTTGCTTCTGGCTTACATGATTTCCCTCTAATCCTTTTCTTTCAATTATCTTTACTTTTCACAAACATTAATTCTGATTTGTGTGCTTCTGGATAACTAGGAAGTACCTTTTTCTTGGTCAATTCACAGTTATTTGATGGAATTTTGAATAGATGGTACTAAAGTTATGCATGGCAATGTTAATTTTTACTATCTGTTTTGGGAGCAGGCATGCTGCCTGGACCCCCCAAGCAGCCCTGTGTCTAGTCCCAGCTCTTTTTCCCTGGTTTGGTCTGAGATATCAACCATATGAATTCACAGGTACAATAGAGCATTTCTCCGATTTTCTTTTTTGAAGTCAGCTGCAACCTTGGCTACCAGCCTTATAAAAACTGCTTCTGTGTGCCTCTCTGTAGTGGTTTGACCCTGGCCAGCAGCCAGGTACCCACATAGCCGCTCTCCACTCCCTTTTCTCTACTAGACCGGGGGAGAAAATATTTCAAAGGGCTAAAGGTTTGAGATAAGGACAGGGAGATCACTTTTATTTACCATCCTGGGCAAAACAGACTTGATTTTGGGGGAAAATTAATTACATTTATTAAGAGAACAAATCAGAGAGGAGTAGTGAGAAGTAAGAAGAAACAAACAGACTGTAAAAACATAACACCTTCCCCTCATCCCTCCCTTCTTCCCGGGCTTAACATCAATCCCAGTTTCTCCACCTCCTCCCCTTGAGCGGCGCCGGGGGACAGGGAATGGGGGTTATGATCAGTTCATCCAACGTTGGTTCCACTGCTTCTTCACTCCAGAGGAGGGCTCTTCACGCTTCCCCAGGGTCGTTGTGGGGTCCCTCTCATGGGAGACAAGCTTCACGCTCTCTTCTCTGACATGAGTCATCCCACGAAGGGCAATTCATCACAAACTGCCCAACGTGAGACACCTCGTGACAGGCAACCCACCCCTCGTGAGTCTGAGGTCCAGTCCTTCAGGGAAACTGCTCCGGCGTGAGTCGCCCACAGCGTCACAAAAGTCCCTCCAGCCAACCTGCTCCAGCGTGGGCATTCACTCTTCCATGGGCTACAGGTTCCGGCAGCGACCTGCTCCGATGTGGGCTTCCCGCGGGCTACAGCCCCCTTCAGGCATCCACCCACACGGCGTGGGGTCCTCTGCCCCACGGTGGACGTCTACACCCCGCCCATGGGCTGCAGGGGGACAACCCGCTTCACCATGGTCTACACCACGACCCGGGGGACGCTCTGCTCCAGCACCTTGAGCACATTCTCCACCCTCCTTTCTTCCCTCACCTTGGCATCTCCTCCATCTCTATGACAGCTGTTGTGGCACAGTTCTTTTTCCCTGTTCTTAAATATGTTTTCACAGAGGCATTCCTCTCCTATCACTTTACTGATAGGCTCAGCCTTGGCCAGCGGTGGGTCCCTCTTTGGAGCTGGCTGTCGTCAGCTCTAACAAACTTGGGAAGCTTCTAGCACCTTCTTGCAGAAGCCTCCCTGCAGCTTCCCCCTCCCAGCCGCCGCCCAAATCCGGACAGGCCAACCCAATACACTCTCCCAGGCCAGCGGGGCTGAAAGAGCAGCACGCAATCACTGTCTCTCCAAGGCAGCCGTGGCAACACAGCAGGATACACAAGCAGCAAAGTGCCTTCATTAGGACTCCTTGAACTTGGGAGTAGTTTGCAAATTCAGCACAAGTCCCATCAAGTCAGAAGTGGGGAAAGGGAGCTGAAAAAAAAAGCTAGCTGCACAGCTTGCAAATCTAAGTGATGAATGAGTCTTCACAATAATTCTTACAGAACTAAGTGAGTGGTGTCTCTGGTGTTGCAAATGTGACAGGATCGCCAACAAACAGAGAAGTTAATCACAGGGAAGACAATGTTTATGGAGATCTGTACTAAGAAGTGAAATCAATAATTATTTAGGTGATTCTTTTGGGCTCACCTGCTCTTCACTCATGCTAGTTCCAGTTTGCCTTTCTAACGTAAGCAAGAGGAGAAATGCCAGAATCAGGGTATTCCTGATTAAATGGTTGGCCCAAGGTCATACAAAGACTTGAAAGCAAATATATTACTGTAAACATTAGAGGTCTTGGTTCTACCACACAGGTTAAACAACCTAGTTTATCACTGAAGGGTACAGCTGATAAATTAATCCCAGCATTGTTCTCCTTTAAACAGACCTAGTGCTTGGAGGGGAACAGAGATGGCAGTTCATGATATAATGGTTTTCAAAACACCAGTTACGAAGTAACTGTGACAATCATGAGGTGTAGAATAACAAGCCTTAGTGTTGGTCACAGAATTATGTGAAGGAGCACCAAGAGGCATTGTGGTTTAAATTCCAAAATAATCGGATGTGGGGGTAATTGAGAAATGTGCAGAAAACACCTGAGGTTGTTTTTTTGGGTTTTTTTTCTTAAAGACAGACGTTAAAGACAGTCATTTAAGGCATTGTCCTTAGATATGGTTTACAAATAAAGCTAAGGCTGAAAATTCACCAAATATCTTCCAATAAAACTCACCTCTCTTTTATTATTTTGAAGACTGTGGTTAGTAAAAGTTAATCTCTTAAGAACACACTTGATTTCTTCCTTGATTTCTGACTAATTGCAAATTCTACTTAAGCCAATCACAACAGTAGTTAACATTCGCAGTCCAGACTACCCAATTGTTATAGAATAGGAATTGTTAATAACACAATTAAAATTAGGTACACACATATATTTTTCTGGTGAGCATGTAATCCCTACTCCTTTTTTCTGGTGTTATATTCACCCCACCACCATTCCCCTGGGGCCCAAGGTTACTGGAGTGGTCTTCCTTGAGAAGGAGGAGGAGGAAGATGAGTTAGACACTTGTTCTTTGTTCTCTTTTTTATTCCTAAAGCCAGTTTAACATGTTTTCCAAGATTTCAATCTTTTGATGATTAATAATTAAGAACTGATTAATTAATTACAGTGTTGGGGCTTTTGAATTTGTCCTGTTCCCACACCTGCAAGAACTCTGTTATCATCCTATGCCTACACTCCTCTACAACACATCATTATTCTAGGGTCATATATATTCCTTTGTGTACTGAATAACTGCTGGTTATTGCCACTGATTAGTTACAAAAATATATCAGAACTTATAGCAGTAGATGTTGCAGAACACAGTCATAAAAAGCCAAACTAAAGCTAAAGCAATAGGTAATATTTTCCTAGTAGCTAGAAAATTGCTGTTAGCTAAACAAGGTAAAACAAAGATCCAGGCAGGCTGGGACAAATCAAGCCTGACAAGTCCTACTTCTGAAACTTTGCAGCATTAACACAAAGCCTCTGGCCTGTCACTAGTGATGGTAATGATGTGCTTTGGATCATGAGGCTACAACACCCAACACATACATAAATACACAGACATAAACACATTTGTGTACCTCAAAATGTAGAGAATGCGTGAAGTCATGGAGCATTCTTACAGTCCCTGTTGCCACTGGACTGCAGTCAGTAAAAAAAAGCACAAGAATTTTCACCCATCAGAATTCTCTGTTGGAGAAAATTATATAAATTTGATTTTGTTACTTATTTTCAGATTACAATGAAAAATATGCTTCTGGGTTTGTGGATCATGGTCTCTTGTGTCCAGCAGGTATTGTTTTGGATTCCAAACTTTCTTAAATCAGCTGTGAGTCTGAACTCACACTACTTGAGTTTTTTTATCAGATCTTTTATCATTTTTACCACACACAAATAACGTGGTTATTTTCTCGTATATCTAAAATCAAATTGTGAGTCTGATAGTAGTGAGGTTGAATAGATATGCAATTATATTTTTAAGAGGAAGCATTAAGCCTCATCTTCAATTTTTAATGTTTGTGGATTATATTGTGTATAGCAAAAAAAATGGTCATAAAGTGGGCTCATCATAAAAGGAGTATATGGAAAGGGAATATTTCTCTCTGAAAAGAAGACTTCTGATCTGATTTTTCTCATTTTTGCTTACAAAGGTTAAGAAATGACTGCTAAGTCCTTGAACACCTTAACTAAACTTTTAAGTTTGACTGATAAGAGTAGCGGTACTGATACAATATACATGGAGTAACCCATGAGCATAATACCAGAAAAGGTTTTCATTTAAGTAGAAGGACATATAAATGGCATAGTAGGTGGACTGAAATCTTGCTGTCATGTTTTAAAATATAGTTGGCTATAGGGGAGGAATCCAAATGAGAGTTCTTTATTTTTATCATTTCTTGCGATATCTGAGATACCAGTCCTGGACCTTGGTAATTTAATTTCAAAATCATCAATCTTGAAGAAAATGTAGCATAAGTATAAAAGAAGTGCATAATTACACAGCTATTGTGGAAGTGGTAAATAATGACAAATAATGGTCTGCTTGTTTATCTGATCCCAAGTGTTACATGACTGAAATGCAAAGTAGCACATAGAAATGAGAAAAAAGCTATAAATACAGGAAAGAATGGCACACTTTAAACCAGGAATAATGCAAAAGATTTGGAGGGGGTGTGTTAGTAGTACACCAGCTAATCAGAAAAGCCCAATGATGACTTGTAGTCAGCAAGCTGATGCACTAGGGAATTCTGCATAAAGAGGAAATTGTATCACCATCCCATTTCATACAGTCCTCCAGTCTGACATGAGTGAGAAAAGGGATGGCAAGTTGGAGGAAGATGAAGAAAAAAATCTGAAGGATTAAAGAGGAGGAAAAACATCTTAGAGATAGACTTTTCAGGTGCTGCATCAACTTAACAGATCAAAGGAAAGGCTCAGGGATGACTTTCTCCAAAACTTTAAGAGCCTTGAAGTTTGGAAAATGGAAATCCGATAATACAGACTTCTTTCACCTGGCTGGCAGAGATGTGACAAGATTTAATGGCTGGCAGCTGAAAGCAGAAAGGTACAGCAAAAATTAAATGCACATCTCTAACCGTAAAGATAATGAATCCTCCAACCTGCACACTGAGAAGGTGTTATTTAACCCAGGGGCTCAAACTAGATGATCATCATGCTCCATTTTGGCCACTTACACTATCAGCCTTCAACAGTAAAAGAAATGTTAATTCACCTAACAAAAGTTTCCTTTTCAAAGTGTGTATAAGTCACAGGAGGTAAAATGCTGCAAAGAAAAGATAAAAAACCCAAAGAATTATTTTGAAACAATCCAAGCACGTTACTTAAACAGCTGGCTGGAACATCATTGTGGTACCAGTTCATTAGTCTTGATTCATCATATTCTTTCAGATACCACTAGATCAGTCATAATAACCCTAAACTAGCATTTCTGCTTTTCTGTTACCAAGAGCACTGGTGACTTCAGAAACCATCTGTGATGTTAGGCCCAGCCTGAAATGATGTTATGAGTTCAAAGATATGTCAATACACACAGCAGTCACACCTAATGGCAAAAACGTAATTCCTAATTAAAAAAAAAAAGGAGACAAATAATACTATCTTCAACAATCCTGACAAAGCCCGTTTTGTTGGTGTTACATTTGTCTTGTTTGGTTTCTGACGAATGTCCTATTTAAAGGAACCAGCTTAGCTGGTAGCTGGTTTTCAGCTGATGAAAACTGTTGCTGATCAGACAAGAAATACACCTGAATCTATGTTTTCTTTGGGTAACAATTTCTGTTGGAAAAATAGAAACATTTAGGACATTGCATTTTCTTTTCGAAATACAATTTCACGTCTGAAGTGAACCAGAGAGACTATGAACTTTTATATTAGAAGGTTTGAAAGGCTCCTTTTTTAAAAAGGGATTCTAACACCTAGAAATAAAAGAACCTTATGTTTTATGTTCATAAACCTAAGTGAATTTGTTCCTGAATTTCGTTTTGATAAAGAAGGTAAATTTATTTGTTTATTATTTCTTAAGATTGGCCATGAACATGAACAAAAGATTTTGGGTTTATTTCTTTATTGTCAATATCTTGTGACAATCTGCCTAGTGGTTAACAGAAGTTGCCCTATATTTTGTGATTTGCAATTCATCCTACACAGTGGGACAAACAAGTGATGATTTAAGTCCATATAAGAATGCACCAAGGAACTGTATTTGGTGACAGGAAGAATAAACCACCTAAAAGCACAAGGCTGAGGTGGGGATAAACAAATGTCAGAACAAATTTCTGACATCTGCATTAAAATGACTGAGCTCAGTGGGAAAGTTTCTGTTTTAGAGTGAGCATAGAACTGGTCTAGTAAAGTTATTCAAAATTAGGCTGCTGCAGTGGGAGGTTGAATACGATGAATAAAATAAACTGCTAAGCTAAGCTGAGGAGTACAGGAAAGTTACTAAAGATACAGATACTAAATGAACTAAAATCTTCTACTAGATGTTGTTATTCACTGCTAATTTTAATGGTTGAAGGATCCTGTTGCTTCTATTAAAGAATGAAGAACAGGCTTATGGCTAAAAGCTACAAAGTCATCTTGTCTGATGGCATCCTCTTTAAGTATTTTTCTATTCTGGAAGTGTATATGCATGCACGTATGTAAAGGTACATACATATAGTTGTGGAGGATTTTTCTATTGTTTGAAAATTTTGCATATTATTGCACATATTCTATAGTTTAAATAAGATTTTTTAAGTATTAGGTACAAATACCTTGTACTATGTCTTGGTACATGTCTACAATCTTGATAACCCCTTGCTCTTTGGCTTATCATGGTTAATACATTCCTACACTTTACAAAGTGCTGAAATATAGTCTTTTCTTATTTAAGAAATAGTAGAACTCTAAAGGATGGAATCATGTGAAGCTGACATGAAGTTTTATACCTAGAATAAGCAAGATTGATATGCAGGTCAAAGAATGATGGGTACATATTAAACATGGAGGATTGTATTTTAAAAACCTATAAATACCTCCAAAATTTGTTTGCCATGGTGAATAATCAATTTAACTTAGCTCCATGACACATTGCAGAGGTTTAAAGAGCATTTATATGTTTGGGCCAGTAAGAAAAGTGGCACAAGGACTCTTTAGTGAATCCACTGACAGTTTGGATCTATGATCACTTAAATATAATCAAGATCAAGTAGCAAGTTTATTTTCCTTTATTTATACATTGCAGTGACCTTTGCTGGAGTTATATTGATCTAGTGGAAACAAATACAATAAGAAATTGGGGATGAGTCAGAAAGCAACCAGACTGATATAAGTATTATGAAAACCATGAAGTGTAGGTTGAACCCAGCAAATATTATTAGAATGCATTAGTTTAAAATAGATAAAGATATAAACAAAGGTTCTTATTTTCAGTCCTTTTTCTTGAAGTCAGAGAGAAATGAGCAATAGCTAAACAGGAGAAGCTCTTGCGCTGCTTCCAGTGATGCTGTAAAATTTATCCAGTGCCAGACTCTTTCCTCTCACTTTCCTTACATCAAGAACTCAAGATACTCAAGATACAAACAAAACAGGTAATTTTGAGTTTAATCTAAAATTACCCTCAGAGCCACAAGATCTATCTGAAATGCTTGTCCTTACCAGCTCATGAATTTAATGCCCTTGCTGTATTTTTCTTGACAGGTTTCCCATCAGAGTAACCTACTGACATGTTACAAAAGAAGTCTTGGTTCAAACAACAGATATTTGGATATTTCCGTGTGTTTTTGTATACTGCCCTGGCATATTCTCCATTGAAATGTCTAAAAATACAAAAATAGCTTCCTCCAAAACATATATACTAGCATTCATAACCTATTGCTTGGGTTCCATTAGCTCTGGTATAATTCCTTTAATATCTGTAACTTAACATTAATTTCAGGCTAAATTTCTGGAAGATTTCAATAGGCATACGCCAGTCAAGACAAATTGGGGTGATGGTACTCCCTTAGTGAGCAGCTTTCTCAGTAAATTTATTCATAGTAAGAGATAATGTCTGGACCAAGGTCAGAAAATCTAAATCTCCACAGGAATAACTGTGTGCAGATAGCCGAGGAAATAATTATATCTGAATTTAAAAAAAAAAAAAAAAAAAAGGACTGAGGTCAATAATTATTTCAGTTCTTCAACCCTAGAGAATTATTGCAGGCCTGGATAATGCTGGAAACTCATTAAAGGCCTAAAGGATTTCACTCCCATCTGAATTTCTGCTTTTTCTACTTGAAAATAAAAACGGTGATATTGTAGCAAATATGCCCTGGAGTTCACCATTCTGTAGATGCTAGATCCATGAATGTTATGGCTGTGTGAACTGGAAGGTAAGAAGTGCCAGTAACACAGAGAAAAATGTGAGCTCCAACCAGCAGGGCTTGCCTAGGAAGCCGAAGGAGATTGTGGAGTTGAAGCATATGGGTTCAATGGGCATGGAGCATGTAGTGAGTTCATTTCACGTGTACACACACGTGCAGACACTGAGAATTTACTACCTAAGGATTTTGGAATGCTTTGCAAAGGCAGACCTTTCCCTGACAGCTTATGCCAAGCCCAGGAGCTGTGGGGACCAGGTTTCCTAAGGAGAGCATAAGGGCTTTTCAGGACTTCCTGCACTCCCTTCCCCTGCCTCTGCTGTTGCAAACCACCAAACAAAATCCCAAAACAAAGCCAAGAAGGATTTGGCTCTGAAATTTTTCCAGAGTCCTAACCAGAAATAAACTGACATGCACCCAGCAAAAGTATGGCTCTAATTTGTAAAGGAAATAATCAGTACAAATGAAGAGCAGATAAAAAGAAATTACCATTATAAGGGAGCAGGCAGAAATGAAGAAATGAAAATTCTTGGAATGTGTCCAACAGAGTTTGGTTCTCATGTTATTTTACTCATTAGAGATAATTAGGAGAGATTTGTCTGTTGCTATGAATCCCTTAGATTAGATTAGAAGACTAAAAATTTTAATGTATTGGCCTTTTCCTGCCCTTGGGGGTGAAAAAAAAACCTGTGGGAATGCTAATGATGAGTAAGAGTCTCTGAAAGGTTTCAAATTAGCTCTTTGCTCTCTGTCCATTCCCCCCTGCTTTCTCCTTTTCTTTCTCCAGTATGTTTGCATCTGTACCTGTACAATTTCATCTGGGAAGCTGCCAGGAAGTCTGCGTGAAACGATGAATACTCATGAGATGACATTGAATCCTTGATTTCTGGTAATATTCATACTTGTGCTTGCAAGAGGAGGTGGAAGTAGTTTGGAAAGGAAGTAGAAATAAGACCCTTTTAACATCACCTGAATCATATTGACTGTTGTGTCTGTCACACCCACGCATCACTAAGTGCTCTCAAAGGCTGTAATTCGCAGTGACAGAGATGGAAAATAGGCCATTCTCTTGAAGAATTGAAGTGGCCTTGACTTCTTTTGCCAATGTTTTCTTGACAGTGTGTTGAACTAGCAACAGCAAATCGGTATCAGATATAGGCAGCTGTCCTGCATTTGTTTCACACACTAGAATTTCCTGCGGGGACCTTCACTGAAGAGACAAAGAGTTTGTGAACACCCAGCTATTAGCTTTGCAGAAAATGTTGCCTAAAGAGCAAGTTACAGGTTGTCAGTTAACATTTATCTTAGAAGCGCAAGCCAGGACTCTGCAACAGGGGAGAAGGGAGAGATTTATGGAAAAGGAGGGACCAAGAATTGTCAGAATTAGATGAAAGGTCTTTGCAACGTAGCAAGAACACCCTGAAACTAATATAAACTCATATTAGCAACCAGCAGGGTAACAGAGCCAGGTTATGATTTTACCTATTCCATGTCACTAGAGACCAGGTAAAGGAACTCTACATCAGCTGTTAATTGCACAAGCAAAGGTATTAGTGAGAAACGAATCTCTGCAGTAGCTTATCCGGGACGAAAGAAGAGGATAGCAAGGACCTCTGCAGCAGCAGAATATGACATTCTCTTACAAAGTTACTAAATCTAGTCACGGGAAAGAAGGAGATAAAAAGTAGCTCCAATAATGTGTTAAAACAACCTAGAACCCTAATAATAATGAAGTTTGTCTTCCCCTGTTTCAAGGCATTTTATATTTCATTTGTGATTTCTTAGAGAGCATTTTCTTTTAGTGTAAGACTAATCTGGAAAACCTGTTTATTATTTAACAGGAATATGTTAACACAGTAAAAATCTTAGGGTTGCCAAGGCTCCCGGCCTCACTGCAGTGATAGCTGTGGCCTGAGCAGCACAGAGTTGTCCTTCTGTCCCCATCCCATTCCTCAGTGCTGCCCAGCTGAGTTTGCCCTGCCTCACTTGAGGCTGGTGTACTTCAGCCCTTGGCAGGTCTTCTCCAAAGGCTCCAGACATCAGTAAGAGATCAGGGTCAACTAAATCACACAACATGCAGGGGGAGAGAAGAGACCTTTCTATGTGCAATCAGGATAGTTTCAAACAAAACTTGGGTAATATAGGCAAAATAAGACCATTTTGTGTTTACCTAAGGGTAATCAGGCTCAGACTTGGCTAGTACTAAGCCGGACTTTTAAAGTATAAATTCCATCCAACTAACTTACAAAAGCTTTGTGAAATAGTGTAGACTGCCATCAGTCTGTACTTTAAGAGCTCTGAGAGAGCAGAATTTCAGCAAAACAATCAAAAATAGCTTTACATTCTTTCTATTCATCCCAGAAGCTAAAGGAACTATCTTTGCTCTTCTGAAAACATAGTAACTTTGTTCATCTACCAACTACAAAATGCTGATTTTCCCTCTTCTGTCTGTTTTTTGTTGGTTTACTATGGTGTTTCTTTTAATAGACATGGCAAAATAAGCATCATTGAAAGTCTTGTCTAAAGTACATACTCAAGAGGAAGCTATATATCATTAGGAATTTAACACGTCTTCAGGTTTACTCAGAGTCTGCCTTGGTCCATTCTTCCAGCAAGAATTTTGAGAGCTACCTGTGCAACTAATGAGACTCATGCATCTATCATGGTTTCCAAGACAAAATACTAGCAAAATTATGATAAAATGACTTTGTTGTCATTTGATATTAGCATAATCATAGGAAAGAAGAATAAAGTATAAGGTAGAAAACAATCAAAATTGGTATTTTCAGATGAAGGACTCAGTCGTCATTTCTCTCTGTTATGCCTTTGTCAGTTGACACAAAGCAACAGAGGGAATATCTATTTGCCAGGGATATGCCCAATTACAATATTCAGATGCATTAAGCATCACATACATTTTCTCAACCTTCCTCTAGTCTTGGGCTTTGGCAACTGGGATACAATAGCTTCAGCTGCTTCTGTTCTCAGGAGAACTTGTGACAGCTAGCATCACCTTTCCATGTCATTTCAAATGGAACAAAGTGTTATCTATGTGAAAATTCACACCTTAATTGCCAACATGTAAAGAAAGTTGAAAGATGGTGAAAAATCTCACAAAATTACGTCTCTGATTGCATATGGAGTTTTAATTCCCTCTACTGTTACTGCACATTTCTGATTCTTTGTTAAGTTGCGAAGGAGATGATGCCAATGCATTTTTCTCCTCCAGAGCCAGTTTTTAGCAACAGGAAAACTGTAGAGGAAAAATATATACTAAGAAACACCACATTTAAATAAAAATAGATGAAAAAACTGGTTTAGCTTCAATGGACTTGATAGTGCGTACCAGACAGCTGCACATACTTCCATACATAATGGCCAACTGAATCTAATCTAATACAGCAAATAAGTCTAGTTGCAGAACAAATCTTGCTGTCCTAATAACATACAGAGATCCTAATAGAGTTTCCACTTGTGAAATTGCTTTTTCAAACAACATATGGTTTAATTTGGCTCTACAGCTTTTATTCCTTTAAGTGTCAGCAATTTGCTGAAAATATTATTATTAGTTATAATTTATTTATTACTTCCCTCAAAATTCATAACAATATTTTTGAACTCTGCCATTACATTTAGAAGCACTACTGAGCCTAGCAATTGACAAAACTGTGTCATAATAAGTTAGATGTGTGTTGCCTGTGGTTTTAATATAGCAGCAATGTCATTATTTTGTCTTACAACTTTAAGGGAAAATTGGCCTTTTTGCTAAATCACAAAGCGCATATCATTATGCAGACAGTCCATTTGATGCAATAATACATATAGAAATTACATTAAAAGAGTGTTCAATTTGCGATGTCAAATTGGCAAATGTTAGGAGCTGCTAGAATTAAGCTGTCCAAATGAAGAAATGTTTTGGCAGGGAAGGTTTCTGTGTCCTGGGCTAATCTGATGCTTACACACTGGAAAGAAAATGATCATTTCTTTTTTGATTTCTGATTTCTGTTCTGATTGTTCCATAGTCTGGACACTTTTCATGATAACATAGTTAAAGATGGAATAATAATTTGAAATTCAGGAAAAGAATTTTGTTAGTAATAGAAGTTTTTACTCAAGCGTTTCCAAACTTGAGTTTTGCTACTTGCCAAGATTGATTCTTCTTTTTTTTTTTAACTTAGGAAAAAGAGCTTCCTATGCTAAAATTCTTAGCCCCACAACAGATGCGGTAAACACTTGAACTAAAGACTAGTTAACAATAGTAGGGACTGACTGTTTCCTATGAATAGGTCTCTGTGGACAGGTACAGCGTCTTGAACACTGCTGTTGAGCCTACAGGCTGACTGAAAGCCAGCTCACTTTCCTCCAGAAACCCAAAATCGGTATGGGAATACTGCTAAATTTTTTTTTTGCTCAGCTTTCCAGACACTTCCCGACCTTTGGGATCTCAGGAGAAGGAGATGCTCTAAATGTCTGGGCAGCAGGGTGCAAAATCACAACAGAGCCAGCTGATGAATTTGGGGAATTAGGCATTTTGTGTTGAATTATTAGCTCTGAGGGAAGCAATCTGAGAATTTTACAGGCAGGAAACCATGTGCATGTATCAGCCATGAAGGCTACTTGTGGTCTAGGGCCATTAATGGAAATGGCAAAATTGTTAATAATGAAGCAGAAAAGTCACAAGTATCTTGTATCTGTGTTTTATGTATCATCTGCATTTGGAACACAGAATCACAGAATCACAGAATGTCAGGGTTTGGAAGGGACCTCAAAAGATCATCTAGCCCAGCCCCCCTGCCAGAGCAGGATCACCCAGAGTAGGTCACACAGGAACGTGTCCAGGTGGGTTTTGAATGTCTCTAGAGAAGGAGACTCCACAACCTCCCTGGGCAGCCTGTGCCAGTGCTCTGTCACCCTCACAGTGAAAAAGTTTTTTCTACTATTTTTGTGGAATCTCCTATGTTCCAGAACAAGGCAGGCTGACCTATTTACACTACAGCAAAAACTTGAAACTAGAATTCCCAGTCCCTCCCAGCACCCAGATATCCCAGCACTTTAAGGAGACTCCAGCAAAAGGGAAAACTAACCTTGTCAGACAATGAGAAGATTGAGGAGGCGAAAGGCAGCTAGTCCTTGCTGAAACAATACCAAAACCCCCTTCCCCAATGCCTCACAAACTTAAAGCTCTTTTTATAATAAGGTAAAGAGTTTTACATCTTTTGCAAATCAATCATAATTATAGAGTGTGAAGAAAACAGAGCTGCTATATGCTGAATCTGATCTCAGTGTGACTCCGAGCTGGGAAAGAGCCTGCTGCAGCTGTTCCACTGCATTAGAGCCATCAGCTTCACCTCATTAGGAGAAGCATTCACCTTCCTATGAAATCCTTGCTGCATAACCTCCTGCCCTGCCACTGAGACAGACACAGTACAAGCAGTGTCATTTAACCCCTTGTGTTCCCAGCTGCACTCAAATGCAGGGAACAGAAACCCACAGGAACAGCAAGAAGAACAGCTTCTTGGCAGTACTGGTGTCTGGGTGGAAGAAAAATATAACTTTGTGTACAAAAAATATTCATGATGCCACTGTGTGTGCCTCAGTGTCTGACAGACCTGCATCTGGTGGAGTACCATGTGGTACACCAGCAAACACCAAGCAGCCACTCTGACAGAGACTGCATCAAGAATAGAATGAGACAATGTGAAAGAAAGAACAACTTTGTTTAGTCACCTTAGAGCAATCTAACATAGCAAAATGTTCCTTCAGACTAAAACTTATTTTGTATTTTTAAGGGAATAAGAGAGCATAAAAGTGCCTCATATTTAAATAGATATGTTTTTCATCAGTTATATTTAATTTTCTTTATTGAACAGCATTTTTGTTAGCATTTTTTGTTTCCAAAACAAAAGTACAAATATAGCATGTATATAATGTCAACATAAGGTCTATAAATTGCTCTGAACTTTGAAACATTCTGCCTAAAATCTACAGGAATTGTGGTCAGAAACATGTGGACATGCTTAATCCCAAAGTCAAGTTCTGATGTACACCTCAGGACCATTAAAAAATACATATTCATAAATGTCTGGAGATTGTGTCAAGTAGGGCTGGATTACAACAAAGGTGAAGTAATATGGAGTTCAGTGGTTAGGTTGTGGTTTTTTGTGTTATTTTTTTAAAGAAATATTTGCCCACTAGGCTAGTGTTTATACACTGGCAGAATTGCCTTTGCTCTCAATTACTTTATTAGTTTTAGGACTTTTTGTGTAGAAGAGTAATACGATCAGGGCCTGACTCTCCTTTCATGTTATACCAACTTTGCTGAGGAACAATCCCCCAGACTCCAAAGTCACTGTTAAGGAAATGAGACTCTTCAAAAGGCTTTGAGATTCCCTGGTGTTCAGTTAATTCGTCGCCTTTTAAACGTGAACATGTTCCAACACAGCAAACATATGTTTGGTGTCTCCTCTTCACAAAAGGGCAGAGAAGGAAGCCTGTGAAGGA
This sequence comes from Apaloderma vittatum, assembly GCF_000703405.1. NCBI lineage: Eukaryota > Metazoa > Chordata > Aves > Trogoniformes > Trogonidae > Apaloderma > Apaloderma vittatum. Next base: position 98,534 of record NW_009731004.1, read on the forward strand.
AGGCGGGTGATGGACTTCTCCAGGCTCTTTTATCTCTGAACGTACACCACCCACGTTAGATTTGAGAGGAACAAAGGTAGCGCCATGGGCTCTTTTTCCATAGGGCATTACTGGAGCTTTGATCCCTTGCCCATAACTGGCTGGAACAGGGATCTTCCCCCCGCTATATCTCTTTGCTGCTGTGAACACAGTAGGAAATCTCCTTCCTATTGCCAAGCCCTCCCCTCTTAGTGAATGAGGGTGACATTGGAAAAGAGAATACTACAAGCTGCAAGAGTGGGTAAGTTGCGCTGTTACTGAAAGGTGATGGGCCCAAACGGAGCCAGACACAGGACTGGGTTTCTCCAGATGCATAATTCCTACAAGACATTTTATAAACTGCATCAAATGATCAGGTAGTGGTGCGTCTGTGTGTGTCTAGTGGGGTGGTGAAGAACAATGTGCTTCTCAGATTTCAAAGGTAAAGCTAAAGAAAAGAAGAAGCTGGGACTGTATGAGAGAGAAGAGATTTTGAGGAATCTTGTCATATGGATTTAAGCTCTTGTTATTTGATATCTTTTCTTAGCCGTCATAAAGTCTTCATACATCCTCTAGTCTGTGCTATCAGAAAGGAATATAATTCCTCCTCACCTGTCCCATGAGAATGGAAAGTGGAGGAGAGGTGAGGTGGCTGCTTGGTCAGATCCCACAGAGGAAATTTTGGATTAATTTCCCACAGCCTTCTTTGAGCTCCAAGATCAGGAGCACAGCCCAACCCAAATGGGGGACTGCTTTGTAGGATAACTTGAGCTCTTTGAATGCTTTCTGTGCCTTTCATTTAATGATGTTACAAAAATCAAACAATATCCAAAATACCATTTCCATAGCAAAGTAATATCTGGTAAAATGGAGCAAATCAGAATACCCAAAGAGAGCTAGTCAGGCATAAACTTGGGTAATGAAGGCTACATCTCCATGCACATTTTGATCTGGAGCAGCATACAGATACTCCATATTAATTCCCTTTGCAAATCTGTTTTGATATATACTGGATAGATTCATTCTAAAACAATCAAAACTGGATGCTCCACTCTGTACTGAATGTTTTCCAATCCTTAACAAGATTACTTAGTTTACATAATATCCAAACTAAAGGACGTTTTGATGACACAGGCAGAGGGATATTCTTTCAAGATCAAAACAAAATTCCAGAACTGCACTGACCAAATATCCAGTGGCCTCAGCACCAACTGATTCATTCTTTTTTGGCCAAATTGCTTGCTAATGTGGACATACTGTGAGTGAACACCAGCAGCCTTTTCTCACACAGATCTCAGCATCAGAATTCGATGCTATTAATGTTTGTATCCCGCTTCTTACACACATTTTCCATGGTGATGGCTAATGAAGTAGACCATTCTTGACAGCAAGAATGCATGCGAACATGTTGGAAAAGAGTGTATGCACTTTATGCTACATGAGCGGATACAGAACAAGGTGATATTTTTGGAAACCGAAGTTCAAAGGATGTGGGAATAACACAGACCATCTGTGTAGTCACTTTTATTTTCCTGTCAAAAATATGAAATTTACAAACAGGAAAAAGCTATCCGGCCCAGCATGTCTGCTTTTTTTTGTTTACCTTAATCCCACTTTCCTGCCTTTTCACTCTTTGACTTGACCCCTTTTGAGCTCAAGAAGGAAATTTGAGTCCCTCTTGATCTCATTTACACTTCTCAGGCTCAGCCTTTCTTTTGATTATTTATTCCATATGTTTAGAGTCCTTTCACTGAAATAGCTCTTCCTAAGTTTCCTTGTTTCAGTTTATGCTGCCATCAGCTTCTGACCTGTCTATGTGAGAATTTTTTTCAGATTAAAAATGCTGGGGTTTGCAAATATACGGTATTTCATATTGACAAACACTCTGGGGATTTTTTCAAACAGTAGCAGTGGTATGTGGAACTTTAACATTTTTAGTTGTTTTTTTTTCAAACAAGGGTAGTGAAGAAGTAGAAACACAAGGCTCTGACAGATTTACAAATTCCTATAATTTCCTAAATTATTATGTATCAGAGTCATCAGGAGGAAATTTATTTTTCTGAAAATCAGATATCTAAGTCTGGATTCACCACAGTGAGTTCTCTTGGCTTGTGGACTGAACAGTCTGTTGGACCTGTTGTGGACATATTTTACTAGGAAATGAATTGCCCTGTAGGATCCTATGTCTCTTCACTGCTTGCAAAAGAAACCTATGGAGTCTTATTCAGAATTAGATACCTAATTCTAGCTGACTTAATTACAGCTGCTGAATTCCACACCATGTGTCCACTGCTCCAGAGTAAATATAAGGTAATTTGAAATAATAGAATTGAGACATGTAGGTTTTTGTTGTGACTCCCCATTCATTACCTTATCCACTGGACCACTAAGCCAGAAAATGTAACTGCTGTTAAAGCAACAACAACTGAAGAAGCTTCAGTTTCAGTTTCATTAAATATTGCTGAAGAAGTCAGGCATGTGACTTCTCCCTGCCGGGTAATATGGTGAATCTAAATCTGAAGATGTGCAGCCACTGAGAAATGTGGCTGACAAGAAGAGAAAGCAGCTGGTAGCTCATAAACAGTTTGAGGCCACTGCAAAAAGAAGGTATGAGTCCTCAGAAAATTCTGTGACTGCTCAAGGGGCTTAAATGCTGAGCTCTGTGTGGGATGAAGGGTTTTGCTGGGAATATCAGACTTGGGGCAAGACATGACTTTCACCAAAGGTTGAGAAAGGCAAGAAAAACAAAAAGACAGACTGCCCTTCTCTATATGCTCATATAGCTAGTGACTTGAAGACCCAACATTACATTGCAAAGTAAGAGTTGTTGAAATATCACTCACATAAACAATATTGTCATTGCCCTTTCCCCTGGGCAAGTCGTCCCTAGATGCAGGAAAGTAGGAGAAGCAGCATTGTGCAGTCACAATAAGTATTGAGCACCTCTCAGTTTCATATCCAGTACTTATTCCAAATATTTCTGCATTTGTCATTTTCCATCCTTAATATTATTCTGTCAGTCCTACTAATAAGTTTGATCATTTATGTCTGTAGTTTTTGGAAAAAATGATAAATAAAGCACCCTTACATGATCATTTTCACTGAATCCAATAACTTTGGTTGTATGAGTTGTTTTTGCAAAGGATTTAGGAATGTACTTACTGTGTCTCCACACACATATGGATCCATGGAGTATCATATATCTCCGCTATCCCAGGAGAATGACTGATTCATTTGTAATGAGTGGTGGGAGGCTAGAGGTAGACCAGTTTGTCAGATTGTTCCTGGGCTGCCCCTCAGTCACATTGACAAAACACCTCACTAGGGGAGGATAGAGCTTTGGCTTGGTCTAATTTACTTTTTCAATGCATTTTCCACAGATCCCTTCTGGGAAAACCTTTATCCTCTCTTTATGCTTGGCACTGTAAGCTAAAAAGGTCCTAACAAACCGTATCGTTCTCATGAGTGTGATCCAACTCTCCTTTATGCTCTGCAGTGTCATTTAGGTCCAGAATAGACAGAAATTAAACAGTTCTGGAGAAATATTTGCAGGACTGGCTCAAAATTTATGTAAGTAATGTACTATAAAATATGTATTTTAATATTTGATCAGTTTACCATTTAAGTCAAGAAATTTACAAAAAAATTGTTTCACTTTAACACTTGGAGTTGTCCAAAATACAAACCCATTTCATGTTCAAAAGTATGGACACCCTCGGGGAGCTAGGTAAATGTGCATAAATCAAAATGAGAGGCCATTATTGCAGAGAAAACAGTGCTGAGAAACACTGTATGTACAACTGGGACAGTTCTTGGCAGGTGTTATATTTAATAACAAAGCCTTCTGTTGAGAAATGCATGTTTTAGGCTATTGGCTCTGCATACTGCATCTAACATAAGTGATATATTATTAAACTGGATTTCTGTTTTATTGGACTGTAAAGTTTGTTCAGAAAACAATTCAAAATGAGCATGCCTCTTGTCCTTTCTTCTGGTTAGCTTCAGGTTTATATGCCAGCACGGTCATGGAGGCCCATATTTAATGTGTCATTTTGACACTTTTATAGAGAGAGGAAACTATATGTAATTAATCCAAATTCTTAGTTTCTACTGCAAGATCTAAAAAAACCCACACCCTACAAATCCTCCCAAAAAAAATCAACCAAAAAACTCCCAAACCTCAAACAAAATCAGAGAAATAATCATCTTAGGTTGTTTTGTGTTTTGGTGGTTTGTTTTTTTAATGGGTATATTTGCCAGACTGCAGACAGACATATGTGCTATGGAGGGAAAAAATTCACAGCTTGAAAAAAGGCAGCATCTGAGTGGGTTTTATTCTCCCTTCAAAAGTAAACAGTTTTCACAATTAACCCCACTGCTCTGTTTATACAACAAGTAATATATAGAGAGCACACACAGTTGTTCTCATTAATTTTTGATAAGTAGTAGGGACTTAAATTACTCCATGGTTTATGCATTACTAGGTCTTGAATTCAATGGGAAACATATGCAGAAACAGACTTTCAGTCTTGCTCTATGACAAAAAAGGTGGGAAGCCGTAGAATAAATACATTCAGATTTAACAGTTATATTGGAATTCTTTTCTCTCTTTCTTGGTATTCCTTGACAATACAGACCCATAAAACAGATCAAGCTTCCAAGCTGCCTCTTCCACCTGATGCTAATCAACACATACTCTACAAGGTGGAGAAACCCAGTAGGAAAAAAACGTACATAAAATATTCCACTGTTGCCTCATGGCTATAGAAACAAACAAGCCCTCACAGCATATCTTAACATTCAATATGTTGTTATAGGTGAGATCCTGCAAACATCAAGAACTTTTCTAGGAGATGCCTGGCCTGCAACCCCTTGTCAAATATATATAGCTTTAAGTTGAATTTAATGCAATGAACATAAATATTTAAATAATTCTTTAACTGGACGTTCTGCATTTTTTCATTTCACAAATAGAGACAAATGATCATTTGGCTACTCTGACTAGGTGATTTTGAGGTATTGAAATTCATAGCTATTATCTTCTAAATGTGTGACAATGATGTCACAAAAAACTATCATACTATCATATTAGTAATAAGCTGGAGCCTGAATATGGAGTGCTGTGCACCTAAAGATAGATGTCCTTTGCATCTTCATTTTATTGCTAAATAAGAGAGACAATTTTCAAAAATAGGACCCTGATGCAGTCAGTGGTCATGGAAATCAGAGCAATTATTTGTCACTTAGTTGCTCTGAAGCTTATATTGGGTTACGTGTTTCTAAAATTGAGACTAATGGAAAAATTATAAAAGACATCTGGGAGGTCTGAAGTAGGAAGACTGAGAATTTTAGCTAGACGTGTGATGTTCCTGCAACCCCACCGCAAGACTGAATCTTTTTTTTTTTTCCAGAACTTCATTACTTAAAATTTTCACTAGCCTCACAGAAGGGAGTCTTATTTAGCACCAAATAATGATTTACAAGTCCATTCCGCTCTTGCAGTCTTCAAGACAGGGTTGCCCTGTGCAAAACTTGCAAAAACTCCCACATGCACTGTCTGAGAAACTATCCAGTTTTTCTTTTCAGACCAGCTGAGTATGAGTAGAAATAAGCTAGCAGTGGCAATTATTGATAAACCGTGATTTTTCCACCTGTATGCTAGACCAACAAGCAATGTCCGTTGCTCTTCCCCTCATGCCTGTGCACGCACCAGTGTAGATCGGGTGTGTGTGTGTACAAACCTCCCAGGGCATCGTCTTCGAAGGTTTGTACCCTCAGCTCTACTCATCTTCTGCCAATCTGAGTTGCAAACAGGGCTTTGACTGTAATGAGGCAACACCAGAAGTGAGATTTAACCATTAAATGCTGAAAACAGGGAGATGTGTATTGATGAAGATTAGATGGGTGACAAATAGAGAGGTGAGATCTTCCTTGCCTTCACAGAATCACAGAATGTTAGGGGTTGGAAGGGACCTTGAAAGATCACCTAGGCCAAGACCCCAGCCAGAGCACCATCACTTACAGTGGGTCACAGAGGAATGGGTCCGGGTGGGTTTTGACTGCCTCCAGAGATGAAGACTCCACAACCTCCCTGGGCAGCCTGTGCCAGTGCCCTGTCACCCTCACAGGGAAAAAGTTTTCCCTAATGTTTTTGTGGAACCTCCCATGTTCCAGCTTGTACCCATTGCCCCTTGTCCTGTCATTGGATGCTGCTGAAAAGAGCCTGGCTCTGTCCTCCTGACACTCCCCTTTGACATATTTATAAACATTAATGAGGTCACCCCTCAGCCTCCTCTTCTCCAAGCTAAAGAGATCCAGCTCCTTCCAGATGTTCCACTCCCTTCAGCATCTTTGTGGCTCTGCATTGGACTCTCTCCAGCAGTTCCGTGTTCTTCTTGAACTAAGGGGCCCAGAACTGGACACAATATTCCAGATGTGGCCTCACCAGGGAAGAGTAGAGGGGGAGAAGAACCTCTCTTGACCTACTGGAGACACCACTTCTAATCCACCCCAGGATGCCATTGGCCTTCCTGGCCACAAGGGCATGTTGTTTTTTTCCCAGATGCCAGACTCTAGATTTGCCTTTGTTGCATTTCATAAAATATGACTCTGTCCAACTCTCCAGCCTGTCTAGATCTTGTGGAATGGCAGCACAGCCTTCTGGTGTGTCAGCCACTCCTCCCAGTTTTGTGTCGTCAGCAAACTTTTCTGACAGCGCACCCTATTTCCTCATCCAAGTCATTGATGAATATACTGAATAGTACTGATCCCAGTACTGACCTCTGAGGGACTCCACTAGACACAGACCTCCAACTAGACTCTGTCCCATTGACCACAATTCTATGACTTCTTCAACCAGTTCACAACTCACCTCACTACCTGATCATTCAGACCATGCTTACTTAGTTTAGCAACAAGGATGCAGTGGGAGACAATGTCAAACGCTTTACTGAAATCCAGATAAAACACATCCACTGCACTTCCACCATCTACCCACCTGGTTATGTTCTCATAAAAGGCTATCAGGTTTGTCAAACATGACTTCCCCTTGGCAAAACCATGTTGATTGCTCCTAACGACCCTCTTATCCTTGATATGTCTAGAGACAGCACTGAGGATAAGTTGGTCCATCACCTTTCCAGGGATGGAGTTGAGGCTGACAGGTCTGTATTTACTCGGGTCCTCCTTCTTGCCTTTTTTGAAGACTGAAGTGGCATTTGCTTTCCTCCAAAGGTGATGGAGAGTGGCCCAGCAATAACTTCTGCCAGCTCCCTCAGCACCTGTTGGGGCATCCGATCAGGGCTCATGGGTTTACAGCTGTTCAGATTGCCTAAGTGATCCCTAATCCAGTCTTCATCAACAAAGGCAAACTCCTTTATACTGACTCCCTCTGGGGCCTCAGGGCTCTAGGGCTCCTCAGCACAACCTCCAGCAGTATAGACAGAGGCACAGAAGGCATTCAGCAACTCTTCTTTCTTTGTATCCTCTGTCACGAGGGCACCCACGTCATTCAGCAGAGGGCCTACCTTGCCTCTAGTGTTAGTTTTGTCTGCAGTGTATTTGAAGAAGCCCCTTCTGTTGTCCTTGACCTCTCTTGCAAAATTTAATTCCAAGGAGGCCTTAGCTTTCCTAGTTGCCTTCTCTCATCTCAAACAATGCAGTCAAAATGTCCAGCCAGGATGGGGCTGCTCCTTACACGAGGCTCTAACGCAAGCCAGATTGTTCATTTTGCATAGAGCTCACACCATGCAAGGCTGGAGTGAAATAAAATTGCAATAAATGGCCTGGCTCTGAGTGATGTCTATATTAAATGAAGATCAAGTAAATAATATTTTTAGTTCAACTCTAACTGTTAAGAGCCCCACTGTGAGTTTAATTCTTCAGAAACACAAACAGAGGTAAAGACAGCATTAGTTATAATGATGAAGACAGTTTTGCAGCAAAAAGAAAATTAATCAGAATTTTATTCCTCATAATAGCATTTTCTGAAGTAATAGAGATTTTTCATTGTTTTCAGTTAAGCTTAGGCAAAAGACACAATGCAGCTATTGCAGACCCTGGAAGAGTACCAAAGACCACACAAAAGCAGATGAGTGGTATATTTTAAAAATAGACTGCAGGAAGATGTGAGCATGTAGAAGAGTTACCAGAAAAAAAGAATACAGTTTAAGGAACCAAGTCTCTAATAAGAGATCTAAGTAGGATCTGAAATCAAAACCTGAATAAAGACTCTTATAAGAGTAAAAGCCAGACTTTGATGAAGCAAATGACATTTATTACTATGTGTGTCAACGAAGATTGTCTTTAGAGTAGGTGGAATAGTGCTCTGATACACTGCACACAGTGGCAAGTTCAAAATACCACAGCAGAACAGAGACAGAAATATCTGAGAAGATGACATCCAGAAAATCCTGCTCCAAGAGCTGCATGCACAAACCAAAGCAATTTCTGACATTTAGGAAACAATGTAAAATTACATCACATTGCTGAAACAAGTGGGCTGCCAAGTCAAGACAAAGCAATTGGCACCACCATCCCTACCTCAGAGGAATTACCCACAGAAAAAGCAGGCAGTGCTGCAGTGAGTGATGACTGATAGCTTAACCAGAAAAAACCCAAGTGTCTGTAACTTCTAAGTTATAGACCACGCACAAGCTAGCATGGTTCACGAAATGGGGCCCTAACACTTCAAGGAAAGCATTGGGGAACAGAAAGGAAACTAATTGACCATAAAAAAAACTGTTCAGGCATATATATTTGAATATTTTTTTCCTTCTTTCCTCTTTTTTTTTCCTCCCAGATAAAAAGAAAGATTTGGAAGAGATACTGAGACTTCAGACTGAGTATCAATATCAGTCCAGTAAACATTTTCTTTGATCTCAGATGAAATCTTGATAATGATTTCTAGATATAAAGTTGACACAACAGAAAACATCTAAAGTGACTAGATGGACATGTCAAGGACAGCGCAGTCTGAAACCTTGTCATCACTGTGAGTGGTTGTTCTCAGAACAGATTTTGTGCAGGAACACCTCCTCAGGTATTAATGGAAAATACATGGAAAGGAGCATATGAGACTTAGATGGAGGTAAAAGAAATGTGAGAGAAGGGACAGTGATATATTAGAATGTCCTCAGAGAACTGTTAGGGTAACTTTTGTTTCATATGCAAAACTGCAGGTCAAGTCAAGAGAAAAAGCACATTCTGGTAGTAAATTGGGAATGGATTAATTTATTTAGCCTGTGAAAAGTTGTCCTGGACAATGATTCTTTTATTATACGACTTTGCTAAAAAAATAACATTTGTTAATGCGTGTTTATATGTAACGTATTAACTTTTCCTGAGGTGATGTACTTTACATAATACTGCAAATTTTTCAGCAGTGAAGTAGAAATTTAAAATATTACAACTTCATAAAATATCCACTGATAAGGGCTTTCAAATCAGAGTCCAATATGCCACACAGTTAAAATACAAACTGGCTCTACTGGTGCCCAGATAGCATGTACCCTTAACGTTTAACTTTTTAAAAGTGAAAACAAAACTGCTGCACTGCTGGACTTTGATGTCAGAATCATCAGGAAATTCTGACAGACAAAAAATCCCCAACACAATAAGAAGAAAATCAATGTGATTTGATCTCAAGTGCTATCATCACCTCTGGAAAATGAGACAGTGTCTATCTATGGGAGTAAATATGTTTTTAAAAACATTAGGAATATTGCAAGATGTGTCTCATGCTCATTTTAGGTTGACTTTCCTGACAGACACAAGTTATTGAGTCATTTTCAAGACTTAGACAACAGGAATATGAAGGCCATTGTGTGTATCATTTGCTCAGGAAGGTCTGAGATGGGCAAGAGCTTCAATAGGCAGAGACAGATGCTCATCCATCAGAACTAGGATAACACATTAACCGTTTTCTGATGGCAAAGGTGCTGTATTTCAGGGTAGCTGTACCTGACAACAATACCTCCCTCAGAGGCTAACTGAACACCTTTAGACAGTGCTAACAGATTAATCATAGATATTTGGAATACTGGGGGGGGCTAACAGTATTAGTCCTTGTAAGTCGCACAGGTTAGTCACAGAATGATATGCGATAGCAAAAAGTATCCTCTGGAAAAAAACTTTCTACTAGCAGCTTCTGCTTCTACAGAAGTACATTGTTGGCCTTAACTTCAGCCATTTGAATTTCACTCTTTGTGATTTTTAATTTAAATAAAACCCAGTCATCTGCTGCCATCTTGATTATAGCAAGACCTTGCTAAACGTCTACATAACACCTCAGTAAGAGATCCTTCTGTTAAATGTACTTGATATACACATGGGTAAGTCTCCTTCAAGCTCCACAATTTAATTTACTCCACACTACGGTAACTCAATCTCATCCCTATTCAGTTACAGTGCTTGTCAGTGCATTATTGACAGTATTTCCCTGTTTGTCAGAACTCCTGCTAATCTACTCACACAACACCTGACAAATTTACCGAGGCCTTTTCAATATGACTTGAGCAGCTGTACTTATGGGAACACTTGAAAAAATGATAAACTCTGCACTTTTTTCTGTTTAATTCAGACTGAATTTGTGAAGTGTTCTTCTCTGATTATTTATCTTAATTCTTAAGGTATTTGTAAAGCAAGGGCTTATTTCAAGACTTATTTCAAGGACTTATTTTCATCTTTGTTATAGTAACATTGTTACTCTTTAAAAGAAGCTGCAAAGTATCGCTCAGGCAACTACTGAAATTGTTCACGTGTTTATATTTGATCTGTTTATATGTTTGATCTGAGTTTTTTGTTAGTACTCACAAGTCATAGAACCACCCATCATTTCTGTTAAAAAGTAGAATAGAACTCAGTTGCACCATTAATCTAAACTTTACATTTGGTTTTCAAGATTTTCATATGTCTCAGCTTGTCACTAAGGCAGCATGCATGGATCTTGGAAGTCAATTTGCTTCAATTGTCCTGCATTGGTCCTATAAACATATTTCCAGCCCACAAAAATGCTCTCTTGCGATATTTATACTGTAGATACTGCAGATACATGAAGTCTGTTTTCTGCAATTATGCATGTAATTATGAAGTCCCAAGAGTCCACTAGTCTTACTACGGAAACATTCTTTTAAGCTGTGGCAGTGATTTTCTTATGGTAATTTTTTGTTGAGTCAATAGATTACATGCAATACAGAAAACATATGATGAAACTGTGCTTCTTCCTGGGGCACATAACCACAAGACAAAGAAAAAATGACACTATTAAACAGCACATGTCCTATGTACTCTTTTGGAGGAGTTGCATCAATCTTATATTTGAATCATTGAAACAGAGTATGTGCTGAGTGTGAGTGGAACCAAACCAAGATAAAACTCAACAGCTGTGTCTCTGTCATCTCAGAACAACTGACTCAGGAAAAAATCAAAATAATATGATCTGGGAACGTCGGCACGTATGGTAACCACATGGTTAAAGAACATGAGCTTAACGTGTTTTATGAGGGTTTGTTAAGCAGTTTTTCAGAAGAATTTGTTCTCTTTCAAAACACCTCATTGTCCCTGCATCCCTATTTTAGCTGGGAAATACAACTCCTTCAGTGATCAAATGAGGACACTGGTAGCCAAATCATGGAAAGAAGTTTGTCCATCCTGTGAGAATTTCTGAGATTTAAACATTTTTCACAAAGTCAAAGCCTGAAATGTCAAGTTGGAACAATTTAAGTGTGTTGTTACAAATAAATATTATGAATGTATTATTTTGTAAATCTTCATTTTTACATTCTAAAAAATTATATATTTTGGAACAGCTGCCCAAATTTGTTGATATCAAACTGTAAGACTTTTTAAATCTAGAGCTATCAAAACTGGAGGCAATTTAGCATTTTTTTAACTTGAAATTTATTTTTTTATACTGAGTTTGGTTTTAGATAACTCATCAGTACAGTCTCAGATGATAAAAAAAAATATGAATAAATAAAGTACAAAGAAATAGATCATCCAAAGTGTTGTAAAATTACACAGCCCCCTACCTTGAAGAAATTAGCAAAGCAATTGAAATCACAAAGAATGCCAAAGCTCCTAGATCCAGCAGAGACATTTAAATTTGGAGACATGAATCATATTTAAATATGGAGTTAATTATACAAATTCTTTAGCGACATATGGAAAACTGAATGGTAATTATAGTTCATTACTATCTACATCAGTAAATGCAACAATTCAGATTTGGCAGTTACCTCTCACATCAGCTCGCATGATGTCTGGCAGCCTAAGCAAACAGAAGATTTTAATGCTGGCTGCACAACTCCATCAGCTATAAGCTATCTAAGTAGTTGTGCAGTCTGAGACACAAATAAAGTACAACTGATGAACTATCTGTACTTAGCAGTTGCAGAGCCAATAGTGTTGGACTTCCAATACTGTCCTCAGTGCATGGGTGAAAACCTTAAATGCTGGCAGTAGAACTGCCATTTAATCTGTAATTCCAATCCAAAACTAATCTAAGACAATCATAAATGACATTAATGAGAGTAAGTATAGATCTCTGTTGTATAGAATCTGTCAATATAGTCATTGAAGGGTTTGGGTTATATCTACCTAACCTGCTGTAGATGTCAGCTGAAATGTATGGTGAATAATATTTTGGCTTCATTGACTACATTTACAACACACAAATTTACAGTTAAAAGAATGATGTCTATCTTTGGTCATCGTACACAGGTTTTTGCACGCATCTCGTGTTACCTGTGATATGAAAAAGAGCTGTGTGACAGCTCAGCAGATATGCCCTGTTGACAGAGTTCCAACATGGGATCTCAATTCTGGCATGCAGAAACCTTTGTAGTTATCTGGAAACCTGATAGATTTAGCAGATGCAACAGAAATCCATGAGGTATGATCTGCTATGAACTGAGGAATACCTTTTAAACAACATACAGGGGGGAAACATACCATTGACTAAGGAGGCTAATTTGGGGAACAGATACCCACAAAAACATGATGACAAAAAAGGAAAATCCATGGTAGGATGTCATACAACAGAGCAGAAGACACCAAAAATCCAAAGCCATTGCTGCGTGATCAACTGAGAAACAGAACACAGAACTGAAGGGAAAACAGGAAACCTTCTTCTCTAAAACACACCCCTAAACAGAAGTAATGTGAAACAGAAGTCAGTAGTCACACTGCCACTGATTGCAGTAAATAATGTAAACAGAAAGTTTGGATTTAATAATCCTGCTTTTCTAGCAAGGGAGATATGTATTTGAAAAAATTCTTACCTACTTGTTCTAAGAGTTTGTGTTCACACTATATTTTTCTGCATGTGGACATTCTGTGGTATGGATGGTTGTTAATGACGACTGATCTCTGGAGCTCAGCAATTGTTTCAACTCAGGACATTCACTTTGACCTTCAAAAGCCATATTTCTCTCAATAATAAGCATCCAAAATAATGTCATAGTTGAATGAAATGCAAGGGAATTATTTATGTAATGGAGAAATCTTGTTCTCATAAATTATTGAATAAGAAATAGCTGACAACCTGTTGAATTTTCCTAGGGCTGTGCTGACTTTATCAACTTGATATATGATTTATGAAAATAGAAGCATCAGGGTAGAAATTATAAGAGAACCTGGTTTACATACTAATAAAGGAACTTCAGTGAAACCAATATTTAAAAGTTATAAATTAGGTCAAAAATTAGGTTCTGAGTTTTGTTGGTGGTGTTTATTTTTTTTCAGTGTTTGAAAAAAAATTGAAGGTGTTCCCTTTTCAGTCCTATTTCTTCTCAATTTCATCTACAGTAATATAGTCTGTAAGCTACCATAGTACCATCTTTGAGGCCAAAGTAATGATCTGATGTTAAGTTCCAGGCTAAACAAAACCAAATGTGGCTCTCAGAATGCATGAACATTAGAACTTCAGCATTTGGAAGCATTCAAATAAAATTTAAAACACTACAGTATTAGAAGAGAGGCAAGACCTTTAAAATTATACATATTTAATATTTATAAACCTTCTTGCACTTTGGTTTTCAGGACTCTGTTTTATTGCTTCTGGCAGTAGTATTCCAATATCCTTTGTATATTTGCTTATTTGGCTTGGGACAAAAATTACAACAGTAATGCATGACATAAAATACTTGTGTTCAGCACTTCATACAACAGAAACCAACAATCTTCATGACCTCAAAGCAAGTTCTAAAAGAATAAACAAAACCTCTCAATTTTAGAAGAAATTTCAAATTTTGTGAGTACAACTTTGTGACCCCAGGCTGATTATTTTCTATTGGCAAAAATAAGTCAGAGGTGAGTGAGTGATACTGAATGGTCTTTTTAACAATTACTTGTTCTTACTGGACACCTGTCTGGCACTCCATGTTTCTATACACTACTGCCGTGTTTCTGGAGATTACTGCAAGAGGAAATCTACGTACAAGGGCAAATCTCATCCGTGTTTTCAGGACTGCACAGGTGAAAAAAACCAAGAGAATAAGTAGCTCATCCTATTTTTCCACTTAAAGTGGGAGCTGGGTGGCAATGAGGTTGCTGAAATTGCGGGTAGACACAACCCAGCAAAGTGATGGTGGGCTGTAAGAAACAAGGACAAGCGAAGATGACGGATTTCTTAGAAACCTTTACTTGAGAATTTCCTTATGATTAATTGCAAAATTCACAGCCTAGCTTTGACTATGAATAATCACTTGCTATTAGATGACAGTAGAACAGAAGAACATTTCTTTTTTGCCATCCAGGCATGTCCAAGAGGTAATGGTTGTTTCTTTCAGCTGTGAACTTTGCCACTCACTGTGATAATCTATCAGCAGTTTCCAAATACCACATGGGGCCCAAAGAAGATGTAGCCGCTCAGGAGGAAGCAGTTTATTGTCCTGTGCTTCTCCAACTGAGCATCTTGGAGAAGCAAGAAGATATTGATACAGAGTGGCACCTGCTGAAAAAGGCAAGAATTCCTCAGACACTAATGTGTATAAAAGTGAAAACCAGAAGGTGTGTCTCTAGTTGATAAAATGTCCTCTTTCAAAAGCTTTTGTTACATGTAGTGGCTTGCTAAGCTTTTAATGTTTCTCGATGGTCTGTCCGTAAGAAATAAAATGAATTGCCAAGATATGATTCACTATCATTTTTGTGGACAAACTTTTGGGATAGTTTTTCTGTATAGAGAAATACAAATAAAATAATTGAACGATACATGCAACATTTTATTGGATTTACCACTGAATAATTTTTTACAGGGGTGACAGAGTAAATACTGGGATATTCTAAAATGAATGCATAATTACCCACGTTGTGCTCACAACTGCCTTTACTGCATGTAAAAATATAATATAGAGACTGGGAAAAAGGACTCTAAGACTCAGGTTTTATTTTGTGATTATAATATGTTATAAATATATTACTTTATAATCAGTAAATGTAAAAAATTTTAAGCCTTTTATTACAGATATTTTTATAGAGCAAGAGAACCAACTAGCTGAATGAATCAAAGCCCTACACATCACCCAGCAGCAGCATGATTCTTCTGCATCAACAAACGGGAGCCCTCGCTTTTCTGTGCACTGGGCGTTTCCTGCATTGCTATCTGTATGACAGCCAGTAACGCTGACAGGTATCTAGAATATTTCATGAGCTTTAGGGATAGGTGGAATTTGATATTGCCCTCTTCACCAGGTGATAAGGACAGCATCACCCAGGAAGAAGCTGCATTTGATGACAGACTTACAGCTAGAACAAGGGAAACGAAGGGAAGGGCTGCAGAACTTCAGAGCTGGCAACCACAGAAGCTGTGAAAAAAATTAATTGCATAAGCAATTTAACAGAAAAAGGAGGGAAGTCAGTAGCTGCCTTTGGGTCTTAAGAAAAAAAACAACTAATGTGAAAGCTAAAAAAGAAAAAGTGAAATGGGGAAAGGAAGAGGAACCAGTGGCTATGGTTGATTTTGATGGTAGTAGTCCGTTGATCTGGAAGAGTTGGAAGGGGGATGTTTTAAGGCAAATAAAGTGCTCTGGGAAACTCAGCAAGGCTGGGCATGGTGTATTTTGTTTCTGTCCTTCTGCCTGCTTGTTGGAAACTAAACCATGAAGAGACATGAGATAACAGGAAGTACTTATAGTGCTAAAATATGCAAAATCTGGGGCAGATCTCAAGCACTAAATGAAACAAATTAGTTTCTGTGGCTCAGATTGATTGCTGAAAAGTGGTGAAATGATATCATGAAGGAAAAAAAACGAAGCAGTTCAATAACTTATTATTCAATCTGAAGCTTATAGTAGGTAAACATCCTGACACAGGTCATAGCAGGGAACAAAAGTGCTACAAGAAATCAAGCTTGCTATAATAAGGCATATTAACATCAACCAAACCAGCAAGAAGCTGTGTGGGCTGTGGTTTGCAATACAAGCCAAAACAATGTCAACATTTGGAAAACGGGTTGCATGGTCTCACCTTGTAAGTTTGCAAAACCATCTGGAAGGTCTTGTCAGGAAGGAACCTCTCTTGGGCAAATCTCGGATCAAAGCAACTGTGAAAAGGATTGACATCTTCCAAAGAAGCGAGATGGTCCTCCCAGAAGCCAGGGCAGTGAGAGAGGCAGTGACCTGGATTTACACACTCTGAATGCTCAACTGGAAAATAAATGAGCAGCTGGGTAGGCTGGTTGGTTTGGAGCTCAGAGTAATAAGCAGAAGAGATACCCAGTGTCTTTGATCAGTTTAATAAAGAAGAGCCTCAACCCTATGCTTATCTGCAGCTTCGTGCTGGTCTCTAGAATTGAGATCCTACTTGACCTACATCAAACGATTTCTAGTTTCATGGAGCAAACTGGGCATTCCGAAGGATGCTGCTGCACTATTATAGTTTTAATTGCTGCTCTTCAGCGAAGATTTCCTCACTTTCTGGTACCTTTACCACCTAAGAATGTGGTAAGGTAATAGTAAGCACAGCATCTACTAAGTATAGCATTTAGTCATAAATGGGGCTTTTCCATGCTATGGTGACAAATGGAAATACCTGCACAACATTTGCTGCTGATGAGATAAGCCCAGCACCAGTATTGATTAATTGATAGATTAAAAAGAATGGTTTACTTGGTGACATGTGTTACGTACTTAATGGAAAAATACCTGATAGTGCATTATTTCTTGATTTTCTATAGCTCTTGCTTTTGATTATTTTTTTCCTATGAATGAAATGAGAACATAAAAAGTGCTTTAATATACATATTTGTATTCTTGATCTTATATTTAAGTCTGCGCAGAAAATTCAAATGTTATACTGATTTCTAGAGAGCCTGAGTACTGATTGCATGAGATGTAATACGTATATAAAAGATAAACTATTTGCAGCATATTTTCTACTATATTAGCAAGAAATGGTTAGTTGTGCTTTTCTAGTCCTTTATAGTTGCTGTGTTTAATTTATTTGTAAGTCAGACCTGCTATGAAATATAGTAAGATAGCACATTGAAGCTATAACATGTTGGTTTTTAATTAATAATCTTATAAAATATGAATTAGCATAGTTAGCAACTTACTCAAAATCTAATTAACTTGCCTTAGCTATCTTGTTAGATGTCTGCAATACTAAAATATTTTTATGAGGTTAACATATGAATAGGATTGTGATTATGCATTTCTGTTCATTTAATTATATTGCAAAACTTAGATGAGCATTAAACTTGAATTCGAAGAGCTGTCCTTTAGCAAATCCTTTGATTGCTGACATACAAAATTCGATTTAATTCCAAATTCATTAAGTACTGTTAGACTTAATGTTTTTTTCGTATTTTATCATTTTAGTGTATAAAGACTCTTAAATACCTTTTAGATTTTTTTTTAAGAAGGAAGCAAATAGCTGGTTGAAGGAAGAAAGGACGCTTAGTTAGCTTTCTTATTTTGGAATGAAAACTAAGAAATTTGCTCTAGCTCCACATTTTGTGACAACAAGGTCTGCAGCTACAGGTGGAGATAATCTCTCATTATTAAGGAGAGGCTGGGAATGCTAATGTTACTGCAATAAA
The DNA here is from genome assembly GCF_000703405.1 of Apaloderma vittatum. Lineage (NCBI taxonomy): Eukaryota > Metazoa > Chordata > Aves > Trogoniformes > Trogonidae > Apaloderma > Apaloderma vittatum. The sequence goes on from NW_009731004.1 coordinate 116,589, forward strand.
GCACATGCAATTGCAATGTGTCTTGTTCTTGGAATTCTTTTCCTACGGGCTTTGTAAGAACAACTGAGCATAATGGTACTGTGCTTACCAGACAGCTGAAAAGTTTTTTAGGCCATGAAACATGTGAACAGCTAGGCTTCAGTACCAGATATGTGACTTTGAAATAGTGAAGTATCATATATATGATCTTTGTGAAGTGATAATCTTAAGGATCTAAATTAAATGAACAAGCATTGTACTAAGCTGATTGTTACCTCCTCCTCCCCTTATGAGATCGATCACAAGGGGCAGGAACTCTGCTGTCTCACTGAAATGGAACAGGTTTTATGTAGCTCCAAAACTAGGAATGGTAGACCTTCATAAATAAAAATTTTACTTTGGAATTCTAACAGTAGAAGAATTCTCACATTAAAGAGATATACCTCACAGTACAGGTACATCTCATATTTTTGTAATTAGTTGTTTCTGGGACATCCTGAACATTGCTAAAGATAAAAATCTGTCTAGAACTTTTATTCCATAGGCATTAACTGTATTCAGTCAACAAGAAGAACTTCTCCTTATATGTTAATGAAGCTGTGCTTAGCTTTCCTCAAAAAATGAGAGGATTCTTTAAATGAGCATTATAACAATCTATTATTTTGTAACTATTGACATAGTTGAACCTGGTCCTCTGACATACATGGCCTCTTTGATTCAGCGCAGCCATGCCAATTTGTATCATGGCTCATTCAGTACTAATTTTTCAGATCTCTATTTCCTATGGTGATTTTGACACTATTCATACCTGTAAAATTTAAATGTGTAGTTTACATGTGCTGGAGATATACTTACAAATGTATCCCCAGCAAATGTTAACTTATAGTATGGCTATATGACTATGAGTAAGAAATAGTGAATAAACAGGAAAAGTATTCCATAATATTTTTTTTGCATGCTTAATTTTAGGTTTTCGTTAAGAAGCTATGTTAAGTTTTTCTAGTTTTATGAAGGACATTGTTATTTAAATGGTCCCAGACTAACTATTTAATAAAAATAATCATTGAAGGCTTAATGAGTATTCTATTAGAAAGGATATATTTTCTGAAATTCTTCGTAATAGTTATTTTCTGTTTTCAGAATGAATTTCACACATTTCTATATCTCATAGAAAAACATATAAACACACGAAGAATAACATTATTCTCATGTTTCAGTCTAAGGACTTGCAGAATTAAAGTGCACAGAAAATTATTGGAGTTTCATGTGCATTTACATAAGTAAGTGTGAGTAGTGAGGAGCAAGATAAAAGTAAGTTCATAAACTATAAATCTTCAATACTACCGCACAGTGAAGTTGATATACATAATTCTTGTGCAGTTTATCTGGAAAACTTGGTTAAGATACACTGCAAAATGAAGTGGCTGATGTTTAAAAATTTATGGGATGATAGGGGGACACGTTGCCTAAATTTCTCTGTAGCGTCGATTTTCACGCTACACTGGTTGACAGTCAACACTGGTTGACTGTCATTGCTGTAGTTCTGTGAAGACAGGTCACATGGCTGTACGCTGCAGCCAACATTTGTGCTTGCAGTCATGTGTTATGTACATGTATAGGTACTAATATTACTACAAGAAAGGCTTGGTCTTTTGAAAAATAAGTTTAGACTTAAACCAACTAAAATTTAATAGAAACTATGGAAGAAGATCTGTATGACAGCTGTAACTAAGACTAGATCCTCCGTGTTATCCAAACCCTACGGAGCGGCAATTCAGTACAGTAGTGACATGATGATCCTAGGAATGTTATTTTAGTAGAGACAGATGGATCTTTTCTCCTACACAAATGAAGTCTGTGAATTCTAAGGATTTCTTATTCTGGATTTCAGAATGAGGGAACTGAGAGGACACATGTGCCCCAGTAAGTAGATCACACTTATGACTGGGTAAATAAAAAATGGAGACAGAAGTAGCCCAAAGTATAGAAAATCTTGGTCCAAGACAATTCAGTCCCAAAAGCGTAGTTTACTTCCCATGATCAACACTGTTTTTACTGAAATTTCTCTGTTTCAACGTTTTGCATCCAAAAAGGGAGGGTTACACATATCAAGCAGAGGAAGGCATGGAGTGGACATGGCTCAAAGTACAGGGGAACATATGGATGACACAGTGGAGAATCAGGGTGTGATACTGAAACTGCACTGTGTACTCAATGAGCCAAAAAGTGGATTAGATCTCCATTCAGATCAGCAAAATATAATTTCCTCTGGCTTCATTTCATTTACCAACATGTTGTCAGTTGGTCTTTGACTTCGTACTGCAGGTGAACACAACTAACATATTACAGTCTTAATGCATGCTCTGAGCTTTATTCGTGTGTTCCTGTAAGACACAACAAACAAATCAGTTGGTCTGATAGATGCATGGATATGTTCAAGCCCAGAAGTGATCTAGCATTTCAATAAACATAAACAATCCCAAGATATCTTTCAGATGTGCTAGTGTCTGATCTGATTCAGAACTAAATAAGTTTCTAACTAAAGAGTTCTAAATAGTTATTCTTAGGTAGACCTAAGATATTTAGTCCTCGTTACATGGAAAGAATGGGCATGTACATCCCAGGAGAATAATTGGTGACGCTACCCGCTTTGAGCATAAATTTTCCAGTGATGATATAAAGAACATATCATTGTCTATTCCATAAGTAAGAAAAGCTAACATTTATAAGTGATATGAAATTAAACTTTCGCATCTGTCTTTAGTCATCTTTTCATGTTGCCTCATGGGACATGTCTTGTTTTCCATTCTTTGATTTCTCTCTTTTTTTTTTTTTTAAGCTCACAAACTAAAATAAACATATTTATTTTATTATTTTCTAGAGATTATCATGCAATCAGAGTACTTCAGATTGCAACAACTACTTATAGTTATGATTAACAGATTTTCAAGGTTATTTTTAGGAAGGGAAAGGAAAAAAAAATATGGTATCTCTGCCAGTCGAAATCCGATCTGAACAAAGAAGGGAAAACGCAGTTGCTTCGTGAATAGTCTTCCCATGTTTCCCTTTTGATCCAAACTATATGCTGGTTCTGAAGTGTGCTCTTAAAATGAAATCTGTCAAAAAGGCAAAGAAAAATGTTTCCCTTTTCTCTAGTCCACATAACTCTAAAAATAAGAGAAAATAAATTATTAATTAGTGATTAAACTGTCCTTCACTTGTTCACAAGAGTTATTCTTTACAAGCGGCCCTGCCTAAGGGTCATTTACAAAGTACACATCCTATTTGGTATGAGTGAAGAGGTAAAAAACTTCTTATCTTAAAGATATTGTAGGCTCACATATATGCAGCCTAAGCCAGAAGCTATCCTTCCTGTGCTGATGGGTAACATTTGTACTTCATTTCGTTAAGGCTGATGGTGAAAGTAACCAGTCACAGTTAGACACATGACAGCATATATGTGATCCATAAAAAAGCCTGCCTGTCTCTTCGGAGCTCCTCCCCTAAGTTTTAATTTTTGCACATTCAAAAAATTTCTACCCTTAACAATTTTAACTGTCAAAATTAATGAGTTAAAAATGCCGTGAAAGCTATGCATAGGTATCAGTCCTTTTGGGTAAGCAATCATCTTTATGATTATTTATTAGATAATTGCTGTGCAGAGATCTTAATTTGAAAAGAGATTCAATTCTAAAAGAAAAAAAAAACAAGGAAGGCTGGCACTTAAAAAGCCTATTATCACATAAGCACACCGTGTCACAGTGCAAGGGAAGACTGAGAAACGCAATAGGCAGGCGTTCAGCTCGTTTCAGCTCTATCGTCTTCACTGACCTCAGCACAAGATGGGAGCAAACAGCAAAAATTAGGTCACATTGTAAAGGCATATTTCAAGCTCGTAGAGGCAAAATCAGAAGGGCCAAATTCAAAAATATATATATTTAGCAAGCTACGTCAGGAATCGCAAGGACCGCTTCAGAAGCTCATTAATAGTGAGAAGTAAGAAGTCTAAAGAAAGTGTTGGCCTACTCGCTCCGTGAAACGAGGAAGCTAATTGCAGGTGCTGCTGATAAGAAGAAAATGTCACAGTGATTTTTTTGAGACAATCTTCCCTAAAAAGGCCAGTTTATGACTAGAACATTAGTGCAGCTGATAGGAGAAGAAAACGAGCAAGATCTTCAAGTAGAACATGAGAGACATAATTCAGAGTTTATAGGGATAGTTAGTGGGTTGTTGGACCTCGGAGCACAACCCCTGCCCCACAGGAAAGAGGACTTGAGCCTGCCCCTGGCTGCTCCCCCAGCCTGTTCCATGCTCCATCACAGAACCACTGGAGTGTGAGAAGTGCTGGAGGAAGAATGAAGAACTTAAAAAACCAACCAAACACAAAACAAAACAAACACAACTCCAGCCAAAAAAAAAGGAAATTAGCAAAAGAGCATGGGAACTACAGATTAGTCACATTTTAATTCATTTGCCAGCAAAAATCTGCAGCAAATAATTGAATTATCCGTAAGCCTGGAAAATAAGAGAGATAAATGACAACCAGTCATATCAAATAATATAATTTTCTTTTCCACCAGATTAATAGATCTCGCTGATGGGAAAAGAGCGGGAGATTTCTTGGGGTTTGCTGCCATCAGCAAGGCTTTGATACTATCTCAACAAGCTAGGAAAATAGCTTTAAAAAAGCCTTTGAAATGTGTGCAACAGAAGCTAAACAACCATATGCAGGGAGTAGTTATGCATCAATTCTCTGTGAAAATAAAATCAGGTTATCAGATGGGTCTCTGTAGAATCAAACTGCATCCACTTCTATCCAATACTTTCACTAATGAAGTACATGATGTAACAGAAAATAGTCTTGTTAAATTTCAAGACAACATCAGACTGGGACTGTAAGCGTATTGGAGGACAAGATTAGAATGCAAAAGGACAATTCTTGATAAATTTGAGACATAGACTGAAAATCAATGCTGAAGTGTGCAATGAAAATCAATTGCGCAATAAAGGTCGTGAGAACAACCAGTTAGGGATCATTTTCGAAAAGTATCTAGATTTAGAGGACAGCATAAACTGAATCAAGAAGGTATTGCTCTTTAAAAAAACAACAAGAAATCTAAACAAATCTTACCTTTGCATTTTCATCTGGGAAGGCTTCAGCTAGATGGACATGCAATTTGGGGCATTATACCTTCAGAAAGACATTCACCAGTTAAGACAAGTTCACCAGAAACCAATAAGAAGGTTCTGATAACAAAAGATATGAGAAAGCACTTGAGAAAGTCCTTGGGTAATTTACCTTAAAAAAGCTAAGAATAAAGAATAGAAACAATGTGGGGGGTGTTGTTTGGGGTTTTTTCCAGGTGTATGAATGCAGCATCTGTTTTAAACAACCCTAGTGAATAGAACAAGAAACAACGGATTAAAACTGCAACACATAAGACACAGCCAGACAGCAGGAAACATTGCTGCAATGAGGGTAGTGAGGGACTGGAATATATTGGTGAGGGACTTGAGGAGTTTCATTACTGAAGTTCTTTGAGAACTGTGTAGACAAACACCAGTAAGGAATGACCCAGGTACTTTCTCTCCTGTGTCGTGGTTTGAGCTAAACAGAATCAATTTTGTTCAGTGATTTTACTTTTCCGCTCAGTCTCTTCTAAGAGACTACACATTCTGAAGTTAACAGCATGTTTTTGCAGACAGTGTCTGCTACTAGAAGTGATAACACCTGATGTTTATATTTGCTACCAAAGATTGGCAAGAAGAAAGGCTCTTCCTGATACTTACTCCTATAGTGACCAAGGTCACTGCTGGATTTTGTGAGCGCTGGGAAGTAAAAGGGGTCATAAAGAAGTAGAAAGTTACTCCTCCGGCAAGGATCAGACAGGACAGGTGACCAACAAGAGTATCGCATTCCATATACGTCATATTCAGTATAGATCTGAGGGAATAAGGTCTCTTCTTCAATGGTCGGCATCTGAGAAGGACTCCATCCATTCTTCTGCCTTGGATTCTGATCCTGAGTTCCCAAATCCAGCTCCTGTATCCAATTCCCTTCTGCTGCTGATCCTGGGGCTTCCCCAGTACCTGCCTGCTCTGCAGCATCAATGGTGACTGCTATCGGGGTGGGGGGAGAGTCAGGTTTGATACTGCTTTTGTATATATTTATATATATATTATTATTATTTTCATTATCTCCTTATTAATATTATTATTATTTTCTTAAAGCTGTTTAGTTTTCTTTTCTAATCCATAAGTCTCTCTGCTTCATTCCCTTTCCCTTCCTGTTTGGGGAGGGAGAGGATTTAGGGAGCATCTGTCAGCATTTATTGGCCATCCCAGCCCTAACTCTCAACATTCTGCCAGCAGTTGGACTGGTTGGTGTCTAGAGCCTGATTTGCATTTCTCTGCTATTTTGCTAAATCCAAATATTTAAGAATGTTCTGTATTTCACATTTACCTCTACCAGTACATGGTACAAGGAAAACAAGCTTCTAAAGCCTTGCGTCTGACTCAAAGCAGTGCTAGGCTTAAAACAAAGACTTGTTCCTAAATGTTCTCCTAAGAATATCCATATTAAATGAAGTTTGTCTCAGTAAGGACAGTGAAACTATCTAGACTTTTAACATCAGGTAATCAAGCTATTTAATCTCATTACACCTTACATACAGTAGTTATTGTCCAAGTCCACGTGTGTGTGTGTATACACAGATAACATGTGCATGTGTATGCACAGTCTATATGTACAATGATACACACAGTGTGTATATATATTGTACATATCTATGGCGTGTATATGTATCAAAACATATATATCTATATGTACAGTCAGTATTGTCCAAAACAATTCAGAGTACATAAATTGTTTTTTTTCTCTATATAAAGAGCATCACTTGTAGCTGAGGTATTTATATTCTATGGTGTAACTAGCCCTTGCTTCCCCAATATTTAGCACTAAAATTATCTGCAGGCAGAGAAAACATGAACATGCATTACAAATTGAACAGTTTCTAATCCAAAATCTCATTTAAATATTCTTTAATAGTGGAATGATCCTACTCAGCATTCATTAATACTTTTGAGAGAGATGTGCTAGGTATTTCCTCTATAGTAAGAAAATTAGGGTGGAAAACACAGGTACCTATGCAACATGTGAATTAATGACAGGAAAATTCAAAGGGAAATTGGCTCTGAAGTTCATCACAATTGCTAAAGTCGAGTTCTTTTGCTTCGCAAAAGAGGAATTTTACTTTCCCATTAAAATTATGTTTTATCACTTAGCATATACTTTGGAAGATCAATCATTATTTTAACAGGTATAAAGCCTCTCTTTTTTACCACGTTCAATGTGCAGAACTCTTCATATTTTAGGAGGCTACTGCATCTGTCTTTGCAATTGTTACGTGCATGTCTGTCACTAGCAACTTTCCAATTACTTAACATTTCCTGAATTTCTTTCTCTGCTCATACACATTCATGGAGGTTGCCTTACTGGCATATCAATCATTGAAGAATTCATACTTAATGTGTGCAAGTAAACCTAACTCCTCTATTTTGATGTTAAACTATATTGTCCAAAATAATCACAATTCCTGGCTGTCAAATAGGAAATGGAGATAGATATGTTAATTAACAAAGTTTAAAAAACAAAACAAAACCAAAAAAAAACCACAAGAAAAAAATTATTAGTCTAGGGAACAAGATGGAATGTACATTCCTTTGGGTAGCTTAGGAGAATTCCCTGTTGTGTCTGTGTGGTTTATGTGTAAATACATCCAAAATTCAAATCAGCTGCAATTTACAGTTTTTGCCAAAAGAAATAATGAGTGCTAAAACATTTATTTTCCATGTTACTGAACTTTCTCTCAGACAAAAAAAATTAAAAAGGTATATTTGCAAATGTTGGAAAGTCTGATTTCAAGTCAGCTACAGATCATTCTGAGCTCTTGCCATGTTTCTTAGGAAATGTAATTTAGTGGTACATATTCAGCCATACCTTCTAACTGCCATAAACAAACTCTTAAACCAGAGGGAAAAATCACATCGTTGCATGGAATATGTAGTCCAGGAAAAGCTGATGGTATAAGGGAAACAGGACTTGATGTAACACAGCAGTTTATGTAAATAAATATAAAATTCATACTAACTCAAAATGCAATTTAGTTTGACGAATAAAAATTTAAAGTATTTAAAAAATCACTGGAGTCTACATTTCTTTAGAGAAATTTCCAGACATAAATTTATTAGTGAGATTCCTGTGGAAAAATTTAATGTCATAGTGATTTAATTATATTTGGGAAAAAAAAATTCCATCCAATTGTTCAACAGTTTTGAAGGTAAAATAATGACAACAGGAGCTGCCTAAGATTAATCTAAAATTGTCTTAACAATAGAAATGAGGTGGTGAGGCAAGCTGATAAATGAAATGGACCTTGAAATCTAAAATCCATGTTTAAAGATAGTTAGAATTCCATCTCGAGAACTGTCGGAAGTGAAGGTTCTTTAAAATTATCATGGAACTAGGATCCAGCTTGGACGTTTTTCCAACAACAGAAAAGAGCAAACCGGCTGAACTGAGGACCAGAGTCACTGATTACAACAGTCCCTCCAGATCCACCACACTAAAAATGAGGAGGGGAGGAAATGCTTTCTGCCAAACAAATCACGTTGCTGTAGTGGAATTGTGAAGAGAATTACTCCTGTGGTCTGTCTAAACTCGCATCCAAAGGATCTCCTGAGGTTTAGCTGTGAGCACCCTGCTGTGCCACCAGACAACTCAGCTTAGGTGGTCACCTCCTCAGCAATAACAACATTTGTTCAGCACTGGAAGTAAAGCTGACACAGGAATTCTACTTATGCAGAGATAATCTGAGGGAGGCTGACATGCCTCAGCTTTATGGATTTGTGGTGTTACAGGGAAAGTAATCATATCCCTCTGTATCCTAGGCTGCATTTATATCTGCTGCTAGCTGAAAACAAAGCTTGAAATGATAAAATCTATAGTCTTTTAGTTAAAAGATTTAAGAAATCAGAATAATTAACATAAAAATTCCTTTGCAGGAATTTAGTTCTGAATGCAAAATGCAGTAAAAAATGAATAAAATAATATTTTTTTTTAAAGGTTGAAGAAAACATTGTTGCCTTCATCTCTTATGCAGTTTCATGTTTTCTTTGTAAATATCTTCACTGAACAAGAAACAAAATTACATCCTGACCATATATAAGAAAGTAAAACTTTATTTCCCTTACCAAACTATGGAGATGGAAAGAAAAAAAAAAAAAGACTTTTATTGTGTTTACTTTTTACAGTGAATCATCAGACACATTCAACCTTGGAAATGCAAATTGAAAAAAAAAAAATCACAAAGGGTGGTGTTCAGGCAGCCTTAAAGAGGAGAAATAACATTTGTGTGCGTGCACGCATCTGCCCATGTGTCTGTTCACGTAAATGGAAAAGAGCAACTTTAACTTCTTAAGGACAGACAAACTGCCTAAAAATGTGCATCTGCCATTTTCACCTGGAGACCTGCGCAATGCCCTGTGGAAAACCAATTGAAACTCTTAAGTGTGGAGTATATTTTGCCCCAAAGCAAACCCAAGCTGATACATCTACGGCACAGAGTGGCTTTTAATTTCCATCTCTGAAACTGAATCTTCCTGTGTTAAAACCAAACAACTGTGATAAGAATATATAGTAATGTTATTACATCATAATTCAGATTGGAAAGCGGAAAATAAATTTACCAGTAGAACTGGAAAGTGTTAGAGGAGGAAATTAATCAGCTAAGTTGGAATTTGATTAGGACATCAGAATCTAAAAGTTATACATTCTTTAACTACACCAAACAGCTAAAATACACTTTTCATGTAAAGACTTCCATTTCTAGAAAAGCTAAGGTTCCAGAAGCTTGAGAATGTATTTCCTATCCTACCAGAAAGGTAAGTGCCATATACTGAATAAGCACAAGTAAATCCTGAAAGATAGCTCTGTTACCAGACTGAACCTGCCTCAAGGCATCTTGTCTTTTGAATCTAGTGGAAATTTCATTTCACAGGGAGATTTCTTTCTACCCCTTATTTAATTTTTGGACTTTTTGTGGCTGCATATGGGGGCATTCAGGTGCCTCTTGTAAGCAAGGAAGCTATGGGTCAGAAGTCTGCATTCTTAACTTTAATTATAAAGGGAAATAGGAGCAATTTTTTGAGAATGGATCTTTTAATCTTTTCAAAACTTCAGTACACTGTGAAATAAACAGAAATGAAACAGTTCCTCTCCATTGTGATACTCCCTTTTATAAAAGGGTTATGTTGTGCTGTTCTCCAAGTTATTATCCTGCATAGGCAGGAAGAGACTATTAGCAACTAATACTTGTTATAGGTCAAGGCTGACTGTATTATCCTTAAAATCTTTCTTGATCTAGTAAAGCAAATGTCTTCACATAATGTGGTAACCATCAGGAAAACTGAAAGAACTAAGCTAGAATTGTGTGACACATGGGAGGCATGAGATCTTGTAAATGAAATCAATACATACTGACAAGCTTTGATCTGTGATACATTTGTAGGTTCAGCATTTTATGGTTTTAAGCTCTTTTCCAAACACTCAAGATTAACATTTTCTCACCTTTTACAGAATCACAGAACCACAGAACAACTGAGGTTGGTAGGGACCTCTAGAGAATGTCTAGTCCAAGACCAAGCAAAGATTAAGGTAAAGCAGACATTAAGTACCTCAGCCTTTCTTTGTTACCAGAGTCCTTATCCCATCCATCAGTGGGCCCATTTTTTCCCTTGTCTTCTTTCCGTTGTTGATGTAGAAGACCCAGTTGCCCTTCATGTCCCTCACCAGGTTCAGCTCCACCTGGACTTTAGGTTTCCTGACCCTGTCACTGAGTGCATGAAAGCAAGTTTCCCCGTTCTGTCTACTGATTTCAGGATCTGAGACCTTCCACTCCCTCGCTGGGCAACCTGTTCCAGTATCTCACCACCTTTATGGTGAAGAAGCTCTTCCTAATGTCCAATCTGAACTGATGCATCTCCAGCTTTAATCAATTGCCCCTAGTCCTGTCACTATCTGACATCCTAAAAAGCCCCTCACCAGCTTTTTTGTAGGCCCCCTTGAGATACTGGAAGGCCACAATGAGGTCTCCTCGGAGCCTTCTTTTCTACAGACTGAACAACCCCAACTCTCTCAGTCTGTCTTCACAGGAGAGGTGCTCCAGCTCTCTAATCATCCTTGTGGCCCTTCTCTGGACACGCACCAGCACGTCCATATGTTTCTCGTGCTCTGGGCTCCAGAACTGGATGCAGTACTCCAGGTGAGGTCTCACAATAGTGGAGTAGAAGGGGAGAATCACCCCCCTCGACCTGCTGGCCATGCACTTCTTCCTCCATCAGTGTTAGGCATGTAACAGTAGCCAGGGAGAGCACTCAAGGTTTTTGCACAGACAAGTTATTTTGGCGTTTCTGACAGTCTGCTGCTCTGGGTAACTATGGAGACAAAACAAATATGTGTGCAGGGAGGATTTAAATCCTTACAACACAAAACTTGGAAATTTGGGTATCATCAATGTCTTCTGATAGCTACAAACAACCTCAGTATGCTCCTGTCCTCTGCTGCAGTGGGAGATTTCACACAGAGCAAAGAGTAGCAAAATGAGAAGGTAATATCTTGGGTTTCACACTGCCCTTCAAGGAAGTGAATCTTTCACCCACTTGGGTGGACAGGGTTTCTTTGCAGCAGAGGGGAACGGTGCTGCTCTTGCAGGGGGCACAAACTCATTGCCTCACCCTTTCCTGCAAACACAAGCAGAGAGGCATGCATTCTGCTTCATGCATGCATTGGCATATATTTTTTTATATAACCTGTTGAACCTGTTGCCAAGTTAGTGGCTGAATTTGTTTTGAATGTTTTCACACTTCAAACCAAATCCAAAGACACTAATTTGTTTTTTCATTGCATCACATGGGAAAAAAAGTAAATCTCAGTTGCATCTCAGAAGAGCTAATTTAATTTCTGGTTTTATTTCCCAGGCTAGTAGTTTGCTGCAGGAATTCAGTTCTTGATTAATATGCATCATTAATCATTTATATAAAAGTGGACCCCATAATTTCAAAGAGCAAACAATGCCACTTGACTGCTAAATCAGCATCATAATTAGAAATTTTCTGACTACGAGTTGGCAGAATATATTTAATAAAAATGAATAAACCTTGCTTCGAGGATCATACTAATTTCTTCACCTTTTTTCTTGTGTATTTGAGTATACATATAAACACGTACACTTAAAATCAGATATAGGTAATCTTAGAATAAGAGAAGTGAATAATTGTCCTTGCAGTTAGAGTCTTGTCGAAGTTTAAGGCTGGGCCAGCCACTAAACTTTGACAGATGCTCTCTGTGATTCCCCCCACCACCCTGTCAGGGGAGGATAACAGGGGAACAAAGGAGAGAATAACAGGGGAACCAAGGAGAGAGACTTTGAGGTTGGAAAAAAACCAACTTGATCCAGTTTAATGGGAAAAAAAAAAATAATCAAGATGTTAAACTATACACGGATATTATACAAGTATACAAATATACTCAAAGATGCAATAGAATATATTAATAGGGAATCCAAGCCCTCTGGATGACAACCAGGTCCCAAGCAGAAAAGTCCCAGGCTGGACTCTGCAGCAGATGGGAGCACCAGAGCCCAGAGTTCTGATAACAGCCAAGAAAAAAAAAAAAACCAGAAAAAAAACCAAAACAAAACATAAGAGTAGCTGTGCTACTCCCACCTGAGGAGACAGAGGAAAATAATCTGTCCCATCCAACAGTGCTCCTCTGCAGTGTGAGAACAGGGGGCAGGAACACCAACAGCACAGGGAGAAATGATAAACAGTTAGTAGCCACCTTCCCAACATAGCAGCACTAAAGGCCCCAGAGCTGTCCTTAGGGGCCCTTTTATACTGAGCACCATGGGAAGGAACACCTTGATTGGTTCATTTGCATCATCTGACCCTTCCTCTCTTCCCCATAGGCACAGCTACCCTTCCTCCACTTTTATCCTGGTGCTCTCAGACTAGGACAAGTCTGAAGAAGTTGGGACACTGAAAAAGCAGCCAGACAACATGTCAACACATCCCTGACTCTTTACTCATCCATGAACATTTTCACTCCAAATCTTTTTTCTCTCAGATACATTATGCAAAAAGTGTGCCTCTAAAGTCTGTTCAGTCCTAATTCAGATATGCCACTAGGCAGTGTCTCCAGATCAGCACAATGCAAAATGAAATGGAAAAGTACAGAAATATGAAGATTCTGGGATAGCTGAACAGGTTATTACATGTCGTGTGCTCTAATCTGAAGAGATACATTTGATCTAGGAGCACATTGTGTTAAAATCATTCATATTCCACTTCATCCTTAGTTCATAAGCGTGCTGGATATTTTGTGCCACAAGAGCTTAGCAATGATCTAAGTCCCAGCTTCAGCATGCTAGATCAATGAACTGATTACGCATCCCTTAATGTGTACAGATGACTCTAGGATGAATATAAACAACTGAAAACATTAAGGACAGAAAAGTTAGGACAGAACTTCTGGCCTAAATGAAGATTATTAGGTTCAGATTTTGTTTTGAATGAGAAATCTTAAAGTTAAATCAAGCTCAATCTGATGTAATCAGAAAACATGAAAAGTCCCTGACCTTACAGAAAATCAAGATATATTGGTGGAACAGCTTTTAACAATACATCAAACACCAAAGTTTATACTGAGGTCACTTGTAACTATTCCTCTATCATTCCTACACTTTTGTCAATCTCTCCCTGAATTGGTTGTAAAACGCTTCTATGTTCTCATGTGCAGCTCGGGTAATTGGAACATAAATCTGGAGTAGTAAGAGTAGAGTAAAATGTTATGAAAAGGTATGTTCACTTTTTGGACTATATCTGAACACAGTATTTCCCTGTTGTCTAGTGACAGATGTGCTGTGTTCAAGATCAAAAGTAGCTAGTGCAATAAAGTCAGGTTTTTAAAAGATTTTGGTTATTGTCTTTGTACTAGATTTGTGAGATTCAAGTAATCTTTTTTCTTTTTTTTTTTCAAAATATGGTTAGAATACAGAGATATGTTTGACTAAGATTCTTTACTCTTTGTCAATAAGGAAAACTTGCAGTGCTAATACAGATATTTCAAGAGACAACAGAACAAGATTGATGTGTCTTTTCTATGGTGCTTAATTACAATTCAGTAGAGATCTTATTAACACTAGGGAAAAAAGTCTTCTAGAGGAAAATTTTAAGAAATTAATCATGAGGTGTGGAAAGGTTATTTTCCTGGGTTTGTTTTTGACCAAGTGTGTATGTAATACTTGGCAGTGCATTAACTGTCTTTACTTGTATCCCTGTGAGGAAAATGGAACTGACAATATTTTGCCAAGGACAGACAAACCATACACTCAACAAAAATGATGGTACGCTATATTCTATTGCTACTGCATATTAATACAAAAAGTAGTATTAAGACCATTGCTCATGAAGACAAGCATGTCTTCCTGTTGCTAAAAAGCAATAAGATAGTCCACCCCTTCAGCAGAAGTACTGACTGGTGCTTCTAAAAAAGACCATTAGCTTCCAAAAACTTGAAATCAATTCACTTGCTTATGAATCAGGAAACTATTACAAATCTACAGTCCAAATTAAGATTCATATACTGTGGGCCTGGGAAAAACTTGCTCTCAGATTACTCAGTACCACATAATTACAGCTATTATTCATTGATTACACAGGAAATAAAACTGCTGAAGTTTGGCTCAAGAATTAGTTAAGAGTGCTGTGAGGAGACCTAAGCCCAATAGCAGCACAGGAGAAAAATGTTTGAATCTTTGTAGCTCCAAAGAATGAACTAAAAAGAACCATACACTTTGCCTGTGGGTGCAAACTGCTGAAAATTCCAGTCCTCTACTTTAGTTCTGTCAGCAAAAAACACTTTTTTGCTCTTCTGTAAAATGCTACATGCCCTAGGCTATCAAACACTGTAATAATGTATATCTTAAACTGTCCTATAAATGGAGTTCTTTAGAAGACTGGAACATAGAACTAGTGAGCAATATATGTCTGGCTTGAAGAGAGAGATCATCGAGGGAAAGAACAAAAATTATACCCCTAAACCCAAAGAATGACTATAGACAATGGTGGCCAACCTTGAAATCCCTACTTCATTTTTATTTCCTTTGAAAAGAAAACTTCCTGCCAGGATGAAAATGGAAAATGATTTCAGGGCTGGCCTTGAGGTGAGAAAGTGGTTGAATGTTTTCTTTTAGAAAAACAGAGGCTAGAAATGAGGCTCTTCAGTAAATGTTGTCAGTTTCAAAAGGACTAAGCAGCCAAGAGTTCCCTTTGGTCTTGAAGTGGGAGAGATGAGCCAGAACAGCTGTAGTGAAACTCACATTTCTGTTGTCTAATAGCTCCATCATTAAAGATTCATGAAACTGTCAAAAAAAAATAAAAATCCAAACATCTCTGTCACTTACAAGAAATCTTTGAAATTCAGCCGGGGAAAAATTGAAGGACGTTCAATCTCTTCACCCTGTTAAACTCCATCTCATTTTTGCTGAGACATAAGACTGAAGACTGCTGTTTCCATCTGCTATTGCTTCCAGGCAGCACAAGGAAGTCACTACTATGTATTGTATTTATGGGATTTCTCAGCCTTGGAATGTGTACATTGCAAATTCAATAAAGTTTTTATTTGTTATATTTTTGTAAGATATACAATTTTTATTCACAACATAGATGGAAAAAGGCACAGGAATCAATACAGTTAATGCATATTTCACTGAATTTGGCCTCTTGAGGAAAACAAGCAATGTCACTTTTGCCAGCAAAGTTCTGCTGAAACACAGATGTGTGTAGATATATCAGGAAAGTTAAACTGTGGGAACACACTCCATTTTCTTGGAAAAGGCAATAGAGATTATGTGCAATGTCTGCTGCTGCAGACACGAAGTAGTGCTTGTAAGCTCAAGAATTTGTGGGATTTTTTTTTCCCTAGCAGATCATCTGCTTTCATAAAACCTATTACCTTTCCCTGTAAGCTTTGCGTCCTTTTTCTTCTTTCATGTACTCT
This sequence comes from Apaloderma vittatum, assembly GCF_000703405.1. Taxonomy (NCBI): domain Eukaryota; kingdom Metazoa; phylum Chordata; class Aves; order Trogoniformes; family Trogonidae; genus Apaloderma; species Apaloderma vittatum. The sequence continues at coordinate 132,685 of NW_009731004.1, forward strand.
TTAGAGTGACCTCCAATAACTATCACAAATACTTGGGTATCCCAGCATGTGTCAGTCTCTTGAATACCTCACTTGCTAATCAAGTTAAAATGAACTCAGCTTTACATTATGTCAGACCTTAATAATCAGACAACTGCTTCATAAGACTCTGATAAGACAAAGGAAGATAGGACGTATTGAAATTCTTTTTTTCGTTTTTAAAAAGACATGTGAAGAGGGTGACAGAGCCCTGGCACAGGCTGCCCAGAGAGGTTGTGGAGTCTCCTTCTCTGGAGACATTCAAAACCCACCTGTGTGTGTTCCCATGTGACCTACTCTAGGTGATCCTGCTCTGGAAGGGGATTGGACTAGATGATCTTTCGAGGTCCCTTCCAATCCCTAACATTCTGTGATTCTATGAGACTAATTTCCTAGATGACAATTTCTTGCATGTCCTTATTGCTGTTTTGCTTGGGGTTTGTTTGTTTTGGTTTTGTTTTGGTCTTTTTCATGGGTTTTTGTTTGTTTTTAATGCTGGATACCCTCTTCAGGGATATTTCATCTGAAGTGGTAAGTACCTTTCACCTAGACCTTATTGGAATGAAATGTTACAGCATGCAAGTGTGATATCTAATTGACTGTAATGGGACCTTCAGCCAGAAGGGTTACATCACCCTGGCTGAGTGGCCTTTCCTGAAACGTATCTGCCTTATGATCCTTCATTATTGTATATGGTAGGAATGAATCCAGTGCTTGTGAAAAATATTGGATGAACCAGCTTTGGTGCCTAAAGATTGCTACCCAACCAAGGAGTAAGCTGCAACATTTTTGTGACTGAGGATGGTAAAGATCAGAAGCATGTACATTTCTTTCCACAGAACATAGCTGGTCTACTACTATCACCTCCAGAGATAAGGCTTTAGAATGTAGCCCTTCTCTTTGTCTCCCTGCAAATTTAGGATTTTATTTTGTGTCCATAGAAAGGAATGGCAAAAAAAAACCTCCCAGCACCAAAACCCCATCCCTATTTCTATGATTTGTAAAAATTAATATGTTTTTCTTAAAAGGACACCTGCAGTAGGGAGAAGGCAGATTTGATTGCACTGGTAACCTGTTCTGTATCAGATTTTCAAGGGAAGGAATCAGAGCTGAATGATCCATTGCAGCTACCTACCAAATCAGTCTTTACTATCAACTTCATTTTATTTGATCCTTATTTTTTAAAATCTGATATGACATTCTGTAAAGAAAAAAATAAATCCATTTTCCTCTGGAAGTATTTTTTTTTAAATTACTTTTATTTACACTAATCTTCCTTCTGATGATTTGCTGTGGGGCTCTCCCTCCCTCTCTAAGCCCTTCATCTCTCAGGAGGCTGCCTTTTAATGAAATAATCACTTTGTTTGGGATCTTTTTTATTATTTGTTTAAATGTTATTGTTTGTGCTTTGAATTGATCACCTCAGTACAATCTGAAGCTGAGTATTTGCTGTGGCACGGAGTAAATTTCTCTTGCTATTGCCTCAGGACATTGATGCAAACATAGTGTTGCACTTGATAAAGATTCTCACGATAAAAGAATTTACACAAAGTGTAAATTAATTTTTCCTAAAGCTCAATGGCAATAAGATCAGATACTGTTTCTCTTTTTCTCACATCCAGTTTCCATTTGCCTAGTAAATAGGTTTCTATTTATCTGGACTAATTTGTAAAGCACATTGTCATACAGACTGCCACAATGATCAACAGGACAAATGTGCTTTTGTCACTAGTGTTTCTTTGTAGCTACCCTTCTAGCCATTAACAACAGGCTTAAACCAAGTGGTACAATTTTAGTCCCAGCGCAATTTTCTTGTTCCTGCAAAGAAACACCTTTTACTGTTCAGCTGGAAGCGAATTGATACTTCCAACCACTCTGTGTTGTAACTTTTTCCTCTTTTCATGGTCTTTTACCACTTTGCTCTCACTGTTTTCAAAGCAAGAAATTTCTTTGCATCTTTCATATTACACAGTTTTGCTGAAGTTATTGTTTCAGTTCTATAGAATAGTAAAAGAACACAGAAATATTCTGTTCTCAGCAGAATATTGGCAGGAATATCCAGGCACAAAAATACAGGATCAGCACCCAGACCAAAATAGTCAGTGTTGATAACTTCTGATAACTCTAAAGCTTGTGCCTGGCTCTTATTTCTGCCTAGTATTCCTCTGAGCCTCGATGTGCATTGAAGCCCATTTCCCTTTTAAAATGGGGCTTTTAGCACATGGTGATGGGCTGTGGTTTATTCAGAACTTCCCTAGCTCCTGCAATGAATTTGGGTGAAAATCTGCACCCCACTACATTCTGTTGCAAACCTTCCATTCTGATCTTAAATATGACAAAATTTCTCTATTTTCTGCATAGTTATTGGTGTTCAACTGCCTGATGGATATTATCAACAGAGCTGTAAATCTATTTGTAACCACAAAAATATCACAAAATTACAGATTTTAGGAGTGAAAAAAAATAGCAAGTCACTTCTTACCTGTGCTATATTACAGTGCTGTGCACAACAGTGTGTTTCCTGTTGCTTTATCTAGTATAGTTTTATGCATTAAGCATTGCTGTTTTCCTGGGGAAACCATACCACAGTCTATTATGTTTCATTGTTAGCAAGTTTTTGCCTCATGTTCAGTCCAAGTGTCCTTACACTGGATCATCCAAGATCACTCAGCAACACCAAGTACTTTTTAAAGTCAATGAAATCTGGGTCCCTTATCGGATTTTTTTAAACTCTGCAGGATTTTTGTGTTATATTTTTAGGACAAAGAAAGAAAGAAAGAAATTACATCAATTTCTAAACTTATATGTTAAAATTGCTTTTCAACAGTCACTAGACTGCTAGGTAAAAAGCCAGTTTTGGAAGAAGTGCATTACAATCTTTAGCTAGTCCTTTAGTTTTAGTTAGTGCTTTAGTTAGAAAGTCAGGCTTTAGTTTTGCTTCCTAGAAAGCTGTTTAAATGTTTTCTTTTCTGAAATGCTGGCTCTAAAATTTGCCTCAAATTGCTTTTTCTAACTTAAGGTGAAGAAGCAGGCCAGTTTCGCAAATCTGGATGTAGACCACTTACTCAATTACATATTTTCATCAAGTCTCAACCTTCATTAAAGTGATTGTTCAGGTTGTTCCAAGTATTAACTTTGTGCAGTGAAATCAGACATTTTTGCCACCAAGATCTGCCAGAGCAGTACATGTGTCTAGCATCTTCTCAAACTTCCATGTAACACAGCCAGATAAGGAGTCTCCATAAACCTTCTTCATTTCCTTTGTAGTATCTGGATCTGCAATTAAGATTTCTTTTTCCACTTTGTCTCACAATTTCTTTACTACTCCCTTCTAAACAATTTATACTCCTTTTATTCTAAAGCAGAGAAACTTTCATATCTTGGCCCTGAAAAGACTGTGTATGGTTGAAACCTAGATATAACCTTGATGTTTGCTGTCTGATATATTATGGTAAAGAACGTTATCATATGAAACTGCAGCATCTACAGACCATTTTAAAAGACAACACCAAGGACTGGGGAGAGGTGAACAAAAAATTATTTCCTCCAACAGTCTATAGACCTCTCTCTTAACCTGCCCACTTGAATGTGAGGAAACAAGATTTTAGATTATCTGGACACCCAAAGATTTGTTTAGCTCTCTTCTAGGCAAAGGAATCTCTATCACTGCGAGGAGAAGCAGTGACAATTGCCTTCTGCCAGGATCTTCCCTTTGGGACTTACTGTCGCAGAAATACTGCCTAGATTGTTTAAGTTTTGTGTTATAGACCAGGTATGAATTTAATGGTATTTTGTGTCCTCTGTGGACACTCTGAGAACACATTAGGCATTACTGAAAGTAGCTGATGCTACTTGTGTCAAAGGACTTCTAAATGTAGACATAATAGATCTTTATTTTAAAATAGGTCTACAAACGCACAGTTCAGAGTAAAAGACATTACCAACAAGAAATTAAGCAATCGATATTTGAATCCCACCTTTGAAAGTTATATCTATATCTACACATGAGGACAAAGTAGAGTAATTTCTCTTTCGCTTATTACAGCACTACATAGTAGCAAAGCATAAGGCTGTCTTATTTCTCCAGGGACCATTAAGACTATTGATAACTGAGTCTTCTGGCAGCTTTGCCCATACCAAAACAAATACAGAAGAGGCAAGTCCTGACTCCTGCTGCCATCAGGGCCCCTGGACAGCTGCTGGGGCTGGGAAGGAAGCACTGCTGGGTGATGGATCAAGGGCAGCCCTGACTGGGTGAAAAGAACCATGCAGTGCTGTTTCCTACTTCAATCCAAAATATTTTCAGGGCCAGGTTATATTTTCCAGGCACAGCTAGTTGCCTCAACCTTAGCTATTAACCTGCACCAGCTGAAGTCACACTCTGTCAAGACCATCTTGAGTGATACCATGAAGCACACGCAGGACAGCCAGGTGATAAGGCCCAGTCAGAATGAGTTTATGAAAGGCAGGTCCTGCTTGACTAACCTGATCCCCCTCTATGACAAGAAGATCTGCTCAGTGGATAAGAAAAAGGCTGTGGAGCTTGTCTACCTGGACTTTAGTAAAGCCTTTGACACCATTTCAAAGCTGCCCAGTGTAAAAAGACCTGGGGGTATTGGTCAACAGCCAGCTGAATATGAGCCAGCACTGTGCCCAGGTGGTCAAGGTGGCCAGTGACATCCTGGCCTGTATCAGGAATCATGTGGCCAGCAGGACCAGGGCAGTGATTGTCTCCCTGTACGTGGCACTGCTGAGGCTGCAGCTCGAATGCTGTGGTCAGTTTTGGACCCTTCACTACAAGAAAGACACTGGGTTGCTGGAGCGTGTCCAGAGAAGGGCAATGAGGCTGGTGAAGGGTCTCAAGAACAAGTCTTATGAGGAGCAGCTGAGGGAACTGGGGTTGTTTAGCCTGGAGAAAATGAGGCTGAGAAGAGACCTAATTTTTCTCTACCGCTATCTGAAAGGAGGTTATAGTGAGGTCAGGTTTTGGTATCTTCTCTCAAGTAACAAGTGATAGGACAGGAGGGAATGGCCTCAAGTTGTGCCAGGGCAAGTTTAGACTGGATATTAAGAAAAAATTCTTTACTGAAAGGGTTGTAAAGCACCGGAACAGACTGCCCAGGGAAGTGGTGGAGTCATCATACCTGGAGGTATGTAGATGGACATGGCTTAGTGGTGGACTTGGCACTGCTACATTAACAGTTATACTTAAAGGTATTTTCCAACCTAAGTGATTCTGTGATAATTACCTGTTCATGTGTAATGCAACATGTATGAAGTCCAGCAGCCTCTCGGCCTTTTGTACCACCAAGTACATTCTTCAGTAATTTCTTTGGGAAAGCTGAGGAATGCAAACCACTAAATGGTAATACCTTTCAGGTGCCCCGAAGTTACAATAAAAGAAAATTGAACCATTTAAAAAGTCTTTAATAAAGTGACACAGTAATTAAATTCTAATTAACCACAGGGATGGTTATTTCTGAGTTTTGTAGGCAGATGTATAACTTGTGCTGTTGCTCCTAGTTCGGTTATAACAGTTTCAGTAATGTCACTTCCACATTTTAGTAATCACATTATTGGCAAAAATTTGGGGGATTATTGGGGGAAAGCAGCAGTTAATCTCTGAGGCACTGACACTCAAATGTTCAGAAGCAAGCTGATAACACAAAGCTAATCTTAAATAACATTCAGAATACAGTCATTAATTTGAGATCAATACTTGCCCATTAAATCTTGCTCAGACCTTCCAACTACAATATAAGCGAGTCTCTGGCTGTTGGGAGGGTTAGACAGTCCTGTGTGAGCTCCTGCACCTGGCACAGCGAGAGAGACTTCCAGAGCATCATTCAGGATCACAGTAGAGATGTCCCAGTTCTAGACTTGATCATGGGGAAACTCTGATGAAGTTTTTGAAGAAGTGTCCTCTGAACTCACAATAGAAGGCAGTGAGAGATCGTTTTTTATGTTTAAGCTGGAGTGTCTCACATGAAAGTCCCTAGGACACAGATTCAAAAGAGGAAAACAAGGGGGAAATAAGAAGATGAACTTAATCTTTTATTGCTTCAAGAGTCTGTCTGTTTAATAAGTCTTATTCCCTGTACAGTTAAAAAAATAATGTGATTAATATGGAGAACTGACATTCTGACCTATTCTAAGGTTGTTTGAGTAAGAAATTAGGGTGTCTGTATTTTTTAAAGCAAACTGCCTATCTCTTCTGAAAGCTGGGACTGGCCAAGCCACTATCAAAATACATGAAAACTTGCATCTCTAAAAAGGTTTATTGGAAAAAGAATGAAAACTGATGACTTCATATCAGTTTATTTTCAAAAGCTCTCACATATCACTTCATGCTTAATCTTTTCTTTAATTACATATTACACATTTAAAGTTTAGTGCAAGTTATTGAAAATCAATAAGGTTATAAATGTAGGATTGGTAATTACTGCATGACTTGTACAATATCTTATTTACATAATTAATTTACTGGCAACTTGCATTTTAATTAACCTAGAATGAGTGCTTCAATGAAATTGTAATTTAGTGTGTTAAATTGAAAAAGTTGTCAAATCTTACACTTAGTCATGCAACTGTGAGTTTCATTGTCTATTCAGAAAGATTAAGAATTGTGCAATTAAGAAGATGAATTTAATCCTTGATTCCCAATGTATTATATAAATCTTTGGTTTTTCCTGGTAAATTGCATTTTAAAATGTGGTAATGATCAGAAACAGTGCCAAACTAATAAGCTGTTGACCAAATCTTCCCCTACAGTATTCTTATTCAATAGATAAAGGTGTCATAAAAGACAACTAGAAGAAAAAAACTGATGAAAAAATGGCCACTTTAACACATCTCTAAATGCTCCCTGCTGACACTGAAATTATGAATAGAAGTAACAGAATCTTGTTATTAAACTGTGAATATCAACTCCTTGCTTCTTTTTATTATATAAAAAGAAAGTTTAACTCCAGCTGTCGTGGTTTGACCCTGACCGGCAGCCAG